>NC_052114.1:463107-476753 GCF_012273895.1 Zerene cesonia
GTGAGGGTGTGGTAACTTCCCCGGTGCGAGCTTGACCCAATTTGTGCCGAAGCAGTGCTCGACTCCCACTCTAAAAATTTCTATTATAACCAATCTAATCTCGTATTATTTTTTTTTCTACATTATCATGAATTATCGTAATGATTAAAAATTATAGAAACATTCAGTATTTAGTGGCACATTTAATTAAAGCGCAAAAACAAATATTTATTCGTAAAACTTGAACGCAACGTTTAACAAACCAGCTCGCAATATTTCATTTAAATGTAAATTATCATTTCGGAATAACTCAAAAGCGATCAGAATAATACATTAACATAGAAACAAGATGTGGATACAAATGCATGTACAAAGCGGCCATAAATTGAAATGAGATGGCGAATTAAAAAATAAATCAAAAGAGGATTTTTCTTGACACGTCCTCCGCGGTGAAATTGGAAAAATGTAACGCGGAGCGCGTTTCCACTGTGGTACGATACGGTTTTATTGATACATAGTCGTTTGTAATTAAATTGTTTTCAATGAAAAATCATTTAAAAAAAAAATCTTTATTTTGTTTCATGACACAGTGTACAATAAGCATTGAATGTATGTAAAAGTAACTTAGCTTGTCAATTATGTATAAAGTGTTGAACGAATTTGAATGGCTTCTTTTATAATGTGTAAATCTAACTTTGAAATGATAAAGTTGGTTTTTAATATTTGTTATTAAGTGTTTTCATGCTACGAGCTGGAAACTGAGCTGGTAGTTCGTCTGATGGTTAGCAACCACCAACGCCCATGGAACATTCGCAGTGCCTCTGCGAATGCAATACTCGCTTAAAAATGGAAAGGGTTAAGGAAAGGATTGACGACTAGAAAGAAGGATGAGAAAGAGGAAAGTGGGTATAGAAATGAATCCGCATTTCAATAAGTCTACTATGTATATGTTTAAATTAATCCGTTGATTACTTGCTTGAAATTACAGTGTTGATAAATTCATGTCTATTTTTGTGATAGAAGATTTTGAGTGCTAATTCTTAAAAAAATGATTACGCAGTTAATATGTATACTTTTACTTAACGCAGTGCTTTTCCTAGAAGATAGCGATTTTATTCAGCGGTAAGGTCACCTGACGTATCATCGTAAGTTATCTATGTTAAATTATGTAGTACATTACGTAGTTGTTAAATCTCAACACATAGATTTGCATTGAAAATCAATTCATATATTTGTCTCTCTCTCTTTCTTCTTTTTCTTCCTATAAATCTACCCAAATTTACACTTCTGAAATATTAGAAATGAAAATAAAAATCAAGCAAGTAAAATGCGTCGCCATTATTTCCGTCACGCAATGGACACACGATATTCCAAAGATAATAAGAATGTTCTAGAAACATATTAAGTACCTCTCGCTGTTATACAAAGCTCATTTAAATAAACATGATGAAATTGAAGGAATTACTGCGGGAGCTGCTTTTATCAACATCCTTATATTAAATGGTTTTCGTTTTGAAATATTTTCATGTCTAAAAATATAACCACGCTAACTGCGCCCCGCGGTTTCAACCGCGCAAGTCCGCACCCCGTAGGGATATTGGGATAAAAAGTTGCCTATATGTTGTTCCAGTTGTCCAGCTGTCTACGTACCAAATTTCATTGCAATCGGTTCAGTAGTTTTTGCGTGAAAGAGTAACAAACATGCACACATCATTACAAACTTTTGCATTTATAATATTAGTAGGATAGTAGAATTACGTATAGACATAAAACATGTTAGAAGAGCTAATTAATAATCATCTGTCAGGTTGAATGGATGTAAAAATATTTGTTGCTTTACATGAGGTGAACTAATTTTGTTGAAATACTGTATCTTACTACTATAAATTGATTTTTAATCTTTTGATAAGCTGCGGTGGCTCAGTGGAGATGACCTGGGATTTAAATCGAAAAGTCAGGGGTTCGAAACCAGACGAGCGTGAATTAAATTGATGTTTTAATTTATCTGCGCAGTATCCACACCACCACTGCTTGAAGCGGTGAAGGAACATCGTAAGGAAATCGATACAATTAATGCAATGTTATACTCGTTCTACAGCTCGTTATTGAAGGATGCTTCTGTACTAATTATGCTTTTTCCATTATCTTTATCACATTTCTTCAACATTCATATACTTATATGATATAGGTGTGTATTTTATAAAAAAGCAGTGGTGGCTCAGTGGTGAACCTCGGACTTCAAAATCGATAAGTCGAGGTTCATAACCGGGGCGAGCGTGCAGGAAATAAATTGAGTTTTCAATTTATCTGCGCATGTAGATAACATCACCACTCCTTAAAACGGTGAAGGAAAACCGGCATGTTCAAGAATCAATAGTTCGACGATATGTGACAACTGCCAACCCGCACTTGGCCAGCGTGGTGGATTATGACCTGAACCCTAATAGGAGGGTTGTGTCCCAGCAGTAGGAACATATATGGGCTGATGATGATGATGATGGTGATGATGATGTGTATTTTATGCAACTCTATTTATAACATCCTGTTCCTATTACGCGAATTATCCTACCCTAACTGCACTAGGTTCGTTTGAATTGACTAAAATAATAGTTGAAATTCCCTATTTTGAATTTTCTTCAAGTATCGTAGCTGAGTTTTTACTCCGTTTGTCCCTTTTCTATATTATTATTGATTAATTGCCAACTTAATAACCTCTTAACAAACTCCAAGACGTACCTACCTTATATTATCTATCTTATATATCTTAGGATACTAGTATCCTCTAGAATTAACGATAAAATAACAATATAACGATATACCACAGCTTCAATTACGTAACGCAAATAGAAAGAAAGAAAATCAGTCCAATCAGTAAGACCGTATAAAATTCTGCATCAAGCACTTGACACAGTTAACTGGGCGCCGCCCACCGGCCCGCCCACCTCAAGCCACGCCCACCCGATGGTTTTTATGGAGGCTATTCGGATCCTTGGTCCTTGTATACATTTTATATAGATCGCTCATTTCCTGTTGGGAATACTTCGTATGATTCATGAGTGCTTGAGTTATAGCTTTGATCTTAAATTAATAGAATAATGTTAAGAGTTTCATCCTTAATAATATTAGAAATGCGAAAGTGTTTGTTTGTCTTTCTTTTACATTAAAACAGATTTTATGAAATGATTTTTATAGGCATATAATTTTGTTGATAGGCAATCTTATACCTATGCGGAGATCCAATAGGTAATCCAGTATTTGAATCATTTCAAATGTTATAAATTATTCGAAATTATGTTATATAAAACAATAGTCCTTTGTATTTTGTGTGTGTAATATACTGATTACTAGGTTCTTCAACAGGCGGAAAACAGAACTGGCAAAGGTATAAATTGATTGAAAATTGATAGAAGCTCTGAACATTCTTTCTATCTGAATAAGTTTAACGATTATTTTGATAGAAAAAATGTATTTCTCCTTATTCAATTGGTACCAGTAAGTTATACTGATATACAGTATTATAATACTTATTAATTACTATCTTAAATAAATTTAGAAAATCATGGCATTGTTATATGGATTTGAGCTGATGTAAGACTGGTCTGAGTGGAAATTCATTTGCCTGAACAGCGTGAAAAGCGACTTACAAATAAAAATAATTAGAATGATCAAAATAACCAAGTTAAAATGATTTTTAGAGAAAACAAACCTATTTTTCCAGTTTAATTGAGAACCGCTTTGGTTTATTGGCTTCAGTTATCAATACCTTTGACTTTCAAGTAAATATAAAATTAAGATATCTACAATCTATCCTTTGTCGCCTTTTTTATAATTTTTATTCTTTTCACTATTATAGCCTAGTATTTTCTTGTGTTTGATTTTACGCGAGTATTATACATTTAGAAATTAAAAACTTTTTAACAGATTTTAAACGCGATTTATTTATTATATTATTAACCCGACGTTTCGAACACTTTCAGTCTCCCCGTGACCACGCTCGCTGTAAAGTGTTCGAAACGTAACGTAATATAATGAATAAATCGCGTTTAAAATCCGTTAAAAAGTTTTTAATTTCTAAATATTATAGCCTAGTCATTCAATGAAGATGCAGCTAATGCATTCTAATGAAGATATTTATTATTTAATCTAGCAGTTTTTGTGTGAAAATATTAGAATCATATAAAAACGCAAATATATAAAAAACATTTAAATCTGCTTTGGTGCCACTACAAAAAGAATAACCTATATCATAAAAAAATATGAAGAATCGTCATCATTCATCATATGTCACCAGTTCGAGTCGACTCAACTAATAATTGCAAATTTCTTAAGCAATGACTTATACAGTACATATTTGATAACAAAATAATAAGCAACGAATTGAGATCCTTCGACGCTTATGAAAGCGTCATTTAATAGGTCGAGAATTCGTTATCCACCACTCCACCTGCAATAACCAGAAAACATTGGTAAAAAGAGCAAAATAAATAAACGATGAGGCAATATCGGCAGCAAATTGGTCCCAAAGCGTTGTGGATCAACTACCGTCCGCGGGGACCCCCGACTCGACTCAAAGTGGGAGATATCAAAAAAATACATCCTGCCTTTCGGCCGGCCTTTCAGCGCTTTATTAAGAATAAATTTACGGCCGTTGTGTGGGACAGGGTGTAAGAGACACGTCAGAAGTAGAAGTAATAATATTTTTTCACTTCAACGTATCGATCCAAAGCGGACCTTGGCTTCCGACACTAGAGGTCTCCAGGTTTCGAGTCTTAGAGCCCTGGTGTTGGGTCTTTACTTCGAGCGTCCATTAATTTTTGAAGTTCGTCTCACCAAGGGTGGCAAGGTCGACGAAATGGGCGCTTAGCAATCGGCTACAGCAATCTTTTGGCATCCTTTCTTGGTGGCCCATCCAATGTTAAGAAGCTTAGATATCGAAAGCGACACACATATAAATTTCAAACACAATTTATAGTTATACTACACGAGGTTTATTTTAACTTGTGTGTGCAAGAGAAGCAAACATCTGTCATTCATAATATATCAAGATTTGTAACAGCAACTTTGTTAAAGTTTAGTTATTTCAGCACTTTGCTTGGATGAAACACAAAAAACATATGAATTTGAAAGTATACCTATGTCAAAATAAGGAACAATCTTTATTCGTTTATTCGTGTGTTATATGAACTAGTTCTGGTATAATCTTCGAATCGGCTGAACAAATTAAGCTTTCTAAATAAAAATATACATGAAGTAAGGCTTTTTTGTGTTAAAAATCACCAATTCATGCTTTAATTATTAAACCTGGTTCAATTTGACACTATTCGTTTAATAAATGAATATTTATAATTCCGCTACAGCTAATACCACGCGCCCTCGTCCACGTAGGCGCCTATCTTCAGGCTAATGCATTTATGCAGTAGCCCGATCGATACAACGCGTAATTTCGCACGATGTTCACAAAGATTTCCTTTTATCTCGCTTATGCTTGAAAAAACTATGTATGTATCCGGGGATTCTGTATGAGGAAATATTTTTATAGTTATTTCGATGATGTAAAGGTTATGTTGAACAAAAAATAACCATTTTTATTGTTCTTATAATGGAGTTTATGGTTTGGTAAGATCATGGTATAACTTGTAAATTTTAATGAATAAAAAAGTTATTAAACAATAATGAACATTTTGAGCTTTTAAAATCTTTTTAGATATAGGTATTATATAATAATAATAACACACAATCATTTATATAGATAATATTATTAACGATATATGTGACAATAATTCAGAGTGACATAGGTCTAATATTCATTTTTTTATCCCACGTAAACCCAGGTAAAGAGTGAGTTACTAATAAATAAACTTAATTAGGTACTATTTTTTTACTACAGAGTTGGTGCTCCGCCTATTATTGTAGGCGATCACAGCATGGACATTTGCAGAGGTTGAATTTGCTACTATTTGAGGCCATTCTTCTGTAAATGTGTCGTGCCGAAATGTGCTTGAGTATCAGGAAGTATCGTAGCGTACATATTATATTATGTACACAATGTTACAAAAGCGAAAAAACCTGCGAGGAGCGACTAGTCTTGAAAAAAGAACTCAAAGCACACAAAAAGCGTCCGTAATTACGTTCCAAGTCCCAACTTTTAAAAGCGATGCATAATTTATATTTTTTTCGTAGAACTTCTTACTACAAAGAAATAAATAAAGGGAATGCAAAGTTAAACAAGTCTTAACAAGGCGGAGAATAAATCGGATTTGCGATTTGAATAAGACGGTATTTAAATATCTTCATGCACCTTCGCCGTTTTTCCATTTCTAGTTGTGGGCGCTTAAAATATGTGCATATTGAAAATGTTAGACGAATTTGGCGGGAATATTATTGTTGGTTAGATTCGTTTAATTTGAATTTGCTGCTGTGAATCCATAGTAAATTAATTTTGTATATGTTATGGTTAATACTTAAAGGCCTTATAATTTTTAACAATTATATTTTTGTGAATATAGTGTAAAGATGTCGTTTTAAATCTTAAAATGTCTCAGTAAAATACACAAAACAGGCGTTGTTTTAAAATTTCGATTATTTTTCGGCATTTTGAAATTGTTTTCGTGATCCCTTACGGTAGCTATGTTATTCTTCACAAAAACACATTATACTATCAATATCAAATGTTTGAAACATCTATTTGTAATATTATATTACTATGAACATCAAAATGAAGTTAAAATAACAGTTATGAGGGAATCTAATTATCAATAGTTCCATAATCTAAATTATCAATACCCATTACCTTATTACGATGTAGTCATACTTTATAGTTCATTCCAACAATATATTTGCCCTGTCACTTCCATGATCGATAAATTAACTTGTGTATACGTTATGTTACAATGTTTTAACCAAATTAGCAAAGAACACAAACTTTTTTAAAGTCGTTTTAGATTTTAATCTGTAATAGTCTGCTTCGATGGAAATCATGAGATATCACTTTTTTAAGTCAAACAATTATGCGAACCTTATTAGTTATTTTAATGGCAAAGTACACAAACATATACCTTATCCATCTTACGTCACCTTACGTGCGTTTATAGTTAATAGTAGTGGATGAAATATTCTATCCTAGATAATAGGAGCATTTGGAAACTGAAAACTCAAACATTTGCACATTCAACTAGCGCTTCGAAAGCGCTTTTGAATTTGCGTAATAAATTATTATTTAGGTAGTTTTACATTTAGAGAACTAGGTAGAAGTAAGTTTATTCATTATTATGCTTGCGTGGTTAAGCGAGTTTATTTATAATTTTTAATAATGCAATAACTAAAAAATATTAAATGAAACAATTGATTTAACAAAAAAACTAAACCGCCTGCAAATTTTCAGAACTAGATCAGATTCAAAAGTGACCATAAGACACCAGCTGTCAAATAAAAACCATCAAAATCAGTTCACCCAGCCAAAAGTTCTAAGGTAACACACACAAAAAATGGATTCGAATTCAGAACCTCCTTCTTGAAAGTCGGTTGATAAGCAATAAGTTTCATATTTCAAGTACATCCACCCTCAATCTGTCATCGCACAATGGCTGTGCCCACAACGTTTGGTAATCGGAAATTTGCTGTATTGTGAACGCACAAAAAGTTGTACAGGTGGGACGGTGACCAGACATTTAGGGAAATTAGGATAGTCAATTATTAAGTTACTTTTGGTGCGTTTAAAGTTTTTATTTGAATAATTTAACATTTAATATAAGCTCGTTTATTTATATAGCACTTTACAGTAACTTTTCATTTCATATTTATTTTAGTATGTGTGGGTTTCGCAGTAAAGTAAAATTGATCAATAATCCTTTCTTTGCCTTACACTAGCAGTCTGCAATTAAATCGGCGGTGCCGCTTGGCTTCACTCACCGACGAAACCACGGGACAAAGCAAGCATTTCCTAACCTCATTATTCTGGTGTATAAATTACAAATTGTCAACTGTCATTAAAATCTAAAAGTTATGTAGTTAATTTAAAAAACGAAACCTTATATAAAGTATTAAAATTATGTATAATTTGACCACAATACATTGGACACAGAAACAAATTCATTATTCAATCGTTTCACATATATATTGAAAAAAACTACAGATTATTATTTATCATAGAACCATGTGAAATTGTGTGTCTTGTATATTAAGATTCGCTCCAATAAACTGACATATCAATATATATCATACCATCCAAGAAAATCGTGCAGTGTAGTCACCTACAGTATAATGGTACGGACAGACAGCGCTCGTTTGGTCGCCGTACAAAGCTCCAATTCAAACAGGCCGTGCTTCGTCACCTCTATAACCGATTACGTTTTCTTCAATACATTACATTAGGCTATGATTATTGGATGAGCGTTGATTTAATTTCTTTTTTTGCATTTCTCGTATGTAATAAATTAATGATATATGAATTTGTGACACGTTTTATAATAAGGCCGTGCCAAAGAATATGGGAGTACGCTTCGACACGAATTGGGCCAGCTCGCCCCGAGGAAATACCACACCCCCACAGAAGATCGGCGTGAAATAGTAGCATGCTACTGTTTTTTTTATTACTGGTAGCCAGAGGCCCGTATTGTGCCTGAGAGAGTTAGTTTCTTTTTTTAGAGTTTCTTGTTGGCTCAGAAGAGCTACAGAGAACTGTAGAAACTGCTTTCCAGACCGGTGGTAAATATTAAAACGACGATTCAAAAGTGCTTCTATAAAAGTATCAATATGCAGGTGCGATCGAAGTGTCTTTAAAACGTTATTTTTTTCGTTGTAGAAGATCTTTATAATTGAATATTATTATAGAAAATTCTTAACTAATTTTTAAATTGTTGAAGATAAATGCTGTAATTTTTAAATTGTTGAAAATTTTACAAAACACAAACCGCATTACAATACTTGAACATTTCATATAAGGGTAGATATGTCAATATCATAACGATTTTCCTAACTCCGTGTTACATAAAAATAGTCAAATCACGGCGATTAGAACCCGCTGCAAACCTTATTGTTGTCACCTCAATACCTTACTCAATCTGATACAAATACCCTTCAGCTATTTAAGGGAGTATTCACAAATATTCGTAGCAGTTATCCGTGGAAAATTGGATGGAAATCTTGATTAAATTACATTATTTATAATAATATAAATTGATAATATCTGTGAAACAATACTCGATAAATTTTTTATCAATTTAATGTTTAAGTGATTATTTTAATGGAATTGATACTAAGTACTTAGTTTTTGTGTTTAAAACTAAATTATTGTTAATTTAGAATATTAACTAACTTATCAAGTATCAAGTATTTCTGAGTATTGCATTAAAAACTGAAAAGTACCAAATCAAATTAACAAGCATGAACCAATCCGAACCTCTAGACTTATCAATGAAAAAGTCAAATTTGAAAATCGTCGACTTCAAATTCTTATGTGGCCTGAACGATCACTTGATAAAGTTGTACGAAAGTACGAACAGGCTGGATAAGGCTGTGTGTGTGAAAACCAAGAGTGTGCTGCCGTGTGAAGTGTGCTTGAAGACCTTCGACAGGCCGTCGCTGTTGAAGAGGCATATGAGGACTCATACGGGTAAGAATACTAATGATACAAGGCGAAAATAAATGCGTAAGTATTTTTATTTTTAACAAAAGCTGTACCGCATTCAAACTGTCAGGTCTAGACCAAATTTGAAAAAAACCATACGAGAGGCATTAGCTTTAAAATTAAAAAAGAATCATCATAATCGGTTCACCCAGTAAAAAGTTATGAGTTAACAAACCTAAAAAGATCGAATTGAGAACCTACTCATTTTTTGAAGTAAGTTAAAAAGTGTAAAACGAAGGAGTTTGTTCGAAAGAGTTATTTATTTTATTTCTACACAATGTTCAGACTGATTAAGAAAAAACAAAAGATATTATTTTAAATTAAAAAACGTTACTGTGGTTGTGTTTGTTACTATTACTTTCCCAAACAGCCAAAGCTGACACGCTGGAACCCAAAACCTGGATTGGTACCAGAGGTCTATCTATATGGATATTTAGGTTCAGCATCAATCTCCGATTGCATTTTATCGTTTTGAGATAGAATTGACTTTGCATCTTCTAATGCCCATTTAATTGCTGTGCTTATGATCGACGAGGATCATTTTAACTGGCCAAGCAGAACACAATACACATCAATCATTCATAGGAGCAATAAATTGGATTAAAATACACATGTTAATAGGAAACTTTGTGAATAATCGGTAGGTACATTAGTACTAATTTGAGTTAGGCATTTGCCTACTCTGTTTTGTTCAGAAATACCACGTCATCGAACGACATATGATCCAGAAATATATTTTATTGCTGTAGGTATTTATCTCATTTTAAATTTGCTTTATAAAATAAGTCTGTTCTTTCCCTTCGGAAGATCTAGACCTGGTCTAGGTCATTTCTGTAGGTACGACTTTCATCTAAGGCCTGGTCATCTGTTGTGTAGTTTTACTTTTGCATTTATAATTAAATTAGTAAGGATATTTGATTTCAGGGGAGAAGCCACACGTGTGCAACATTTGTGGCAAGGGTTTCAGCACATCCAGCTCTCTAAACACTCACAGAAGAATTCACACCGGTAACTTCTAGAACCTTTATTTTATTTACTTCGTTTTATTAATTTAATAAATGAGCCCAGATTCGAACCCGTATCCTATGGGAACGAGGGGACGCCTGACCGCTTGGCCAACTATTTATTATTGCCTAATTTATCTATTTGGGTCATATGCATCATATAGAATTTCAAACGATTTTAAATTATTGAAACTACGTCTAATGGGTTATTTACTTATTAGATAATCGATTTCATAACGCGTATGTATAGACAAAAAATAAAAAAAAATACAAATTCACACTGTAGTATACCCATAATTTTGGACTACAGCATGCCATCTTAACCATTCCAAAGGAATAAAATTCATTCGAGGAAAATATAAAAAAAATCGTACTAGGTGCGATTCGTTAAAGAGCTGCAAAAAATGGTCACTCATCATCATATAGCCGTGCTAACCGCTTCTTAACCTTGATTTTTAATAATTTGTTAATATTAGCAATAATATTACATTTCACATAATAGGTACAATTGATTTTTAATAATTTGTTATATATTGAAAATAATAAAATGGCAACATAAATAGGTACTCCACCTCTGAAATCTTCAACTTCGTCTATCACGTTTTTTAAGCTATATCCTAGTCACAGATAGACGGACAGCCGTCTTAATAACAGGGTCCCGTTTTACCCGTTGGGTAAGGAACCCTAAAAATGCAATTTAAAATTAAAACAACATCACATTGTTCGCAGGAGAAAAGCCACACAAGTGTCCGGAGTGCGGGAAATGTTTTACAGCAAGCTCCAATCTATACTACCATCGTATGACGCACACTAAGGTTACATTTTTTACTACCTACTTAGTACTACCTAGTTAGTAGTTAGTGCCTATATTACATACTTTTAAAAGAAAGGCTTACTTTTAAAAAATTACCGGCGCTCTGGCGCTACTAGATGGCGCTTTTCGTAATCTTTATAAAGTAAAATAAAATTATTTTCATTAATTAAACATATCATCATGAAATATTAGTACATGTTCTACTTATTCTTTGATATAATAAACTAATAAGAATGTCTGTATATTCAACTACATACTGTATATCTCTTTGTGTATCGATGTGTATCTCTTTTAATATAATGTAACCAAATTTCAGAACAAGCCCCACAAATGCACGTGGTGTCCACGCTCATTCCCCACTCCAGGGGAACTGCGAGCCCACTTGCAGTCCCACAGTGGGTCGACTAGAACCATAACAGCACAACCGTGGACCTATGTTACGAACCAGGACTTTCGATCGAGTTATAGGAAATAATTGAATGTCAATTACATGTAATATAGTAACTTGTATAACTATAATATAACAAATATATAGGTAGTAGAATTTCGTGATAACTCACACATTAACAATATTTGTTTCATGGCACTTGTAATCATATCATGTGGAAAAATCTCTTCTTTAAATACTGGGTGTTTGTTTACACAAATAAATTCTTAAATTCATTATAAATGAAGTCACTTAATACTCGTGTAAAGGGATTCAAGGGGAATGCTATGGGGAAATAATAAAAAAAATCCTATATGAATGGTGAATAAATGTTATCTAAATTAAATCGACAAGATCAATCTTATTACTATATTCGTAAATTATAAGTAATTATAAAATATTGCACAATGTATGATAAATGAAACGTGGGTTAAATAATCTCCTACTTTTATAATATAAAATGTCGATTTATAAACAATCCATATTCATTGGAGATCGATTTAAGTATATAATTTATCCTCCAATTTTATAATTGTATATAAAATAGTGTAATTATTGCATTTGTAAGATTATACTGGTTATTATTAAATTAATGATAGTTTAAGTAGCTAATTATAATAATTAATTTTTATAGTGACCATTGCACAATACCAAAGATTAATCTAAATTGAGAACTAATAAAAAATAAGAAGAAATTATTGTAATTTTATTTTACCTTATCAGTTTCTTCGTTATATTTAATAACTTGAAAAAGATTAATTGTTAACAAAAGTAGACATCATCTTATGTACTGATTTTTATAAAAACAAGATCTATTATTAGTTTTTTTTTAATAAAACAATACATTTTCTTAATTAATTTATTCATCATTCATCTTAGCTTTCTTACAATCACCATTTTTACTCTCTTCTTCTCCTTTCCTCTTTTCTACACCGTTTTCATTTTCACTCTTGACATTATTATCTACTCCATCGTTGACATTATTTTCTTGTTTGACATTTTCTTGACTTACATTTTCTTGTTTGACAGTTTCTTGATTTACATTTTCTTGTTTGACATTTTCTTCATTGGCATCTTTCTTTTTGTGGTAGTCGTTCTGTTTGGCTTGTGTGTCGGAAGAAGTATCAACTCTGAGTAGTTCCCGTAATGCCATAGTAGCATAAACACTGGTCGGTAACGTCATTGTTATCAGGAGCGCTTTGTATTTACCATCTGGAAACGATAAATTCTCATGTATACCTTTATATCACTTATTAAAATAAAATGTTTTTTTTTTTGTAACAATAAATCATGTTAAGTCTAAGGGGCAGGATGTTCTACTGTATTTTCACGTTTAAAAAGGATATTTCAGAGACTAGAGAAACTGAGCATTATTATCGAATGAACGTAACGTAAATCTATCAAATAACATTCTAATATAAATATAATGCACAATATTAATATTTGTATTCAGCAGAGACAAATTGAACCTCATCATTTCACTTATCAATAAAAAAATAATTATGGTCAATGTTAATGCTTTTTACTATTACTTATAAAAATAATATAATTTGTATAAAACTTTTTTCTTATTAAAAACAAAGCCTCACACTATAAAACGACGTTCCACACATGGTTCTGGTACTATGTCAAAACATAAGATTGATAGTTTACAATTACTTAAGTCAATCCCCCCTTCTCAAGTCCCACCTCTCCATAACACAACCTCGACACATCCGAAATATCAGAAAAGGTGTCTCCGACTCCGTTACCACACGTGCGAATCAATCGAATTGTCAGACCCCATCGAACCAGCCC
>NC_052114.1:477753-506963 GCF_012273895.1 Zerene cesonia
GCGCACGCACCTGGCAGCTCGGCGGTGCGGCGGCGGCCGGCCAGCTCGTCGGCGTCGGCGAGCTGCAGGTCGGCGAGCGGCTCGTCGTAGCGCAGCGTGCGCCAGCTCAGCGCCCGCGCGCGCGCCAGCGCCGCCCGGTAGCCGCCGCACACCGAGTACTCCCTAACACCAGGGGATTCGAAACAGTTACAAGTATGTTATAAGATGGATAAACGAAACGAAACAGTTGATGGATGGATGGATGGATGGATGGATGGATGGATGGATGGATGGATGGATGGATGGATGGATGGATGGATGGATGGATGGATGGATGGATGGATGGATGGATGGATGGATGGATGGATTTTTTTTTATGCCATAACCGGACAACTGAGCTGGCGGTTCGCCCGATTTTGCCGCCGCCCGAAAATTTATTTTTCAATTTATCTGCACATGTGGATAACCACTCCTTAAAACGGTGAAGGAAAACCGGCATGTTCAAGAATCAATAGCTCGACGATATGTGACATCTGCCAACCCGCACTTGGCCAGCGTGGTGGATTATGGCCTGAACCCTCTTAGGAGGCCCGTTTCCCAGCAGTGGGAACATTTATATGGGCTGATGATGATGATTCAGTAATACTTAGTTTAACAGCACTATATTAAAACGGTATGTGATTAACCGAAGCGCATTTTCAAATAGACCATACCAATTCAAAACTAAGTGTGATCCCATAGGCTAAATCATTCGATGATTAAATTTAACTAGCTACGCCCTGCGGTTTCACCCGCGTAAGTCCGTATCCCATAGGAATATCGGGATTAAAAGCCTATATATTATTCGAGTTGTCCAGCTGTCTACATACCAAATTTCATTGCAATCGGTTCAAGTTTTTGCGTGAATGAGCAACAAACACACACACATCCTCAGAAAATTTCGCATTTATAATATTATAGTAGGATAGGATACTAGATAGTAGGATTACATGCATCATAATATTTTATTTAACTAGTTCAAAAAAAATACTGACTTAAATTTATGCTTCATGTCCAGGGTCAGTCCATCTTTAGTCAGCAATTCTTCATAAATCTCCTTAACATTCGGCGGATACTCCACGCTATGCCCAGGGAGAGGCAGAACAATATCAAATATCGTGTATTTCCCGCTATCAATATCTTCTTGGGTTAAAACTTTGACTCGAGGGATCTTTTTCGGGACGCTCTTCTCTTCTTTCTTGTCTGTGGTTTTATCTTGCTCCTCTTGCTCTATGTCGTCTATGGTGCTCGAGTCGTCCTCTTCTACAGTCTCTGGAATGTAAAAATGTTTATTAGGCAATTGATGGAATTCAAGATTTCAATTCACACCAAGTGTAGATGACTCGTTAGTTGTAATAATACTAGCTGACCCAGCATACCTCTAGTTATGAAAAATATATGTTGGCCGATTCTCAGACCTACTCGATATGCACAGGAAATTTTCATGAGAATCAGTCCAGTCGTTTCGGAGAAGTACGATTACTAACATTGAGACATGAAATTTTATATTTTACTATAGAGATAAGTAGCTGATTATGGTAAAAATTGCATCCCTTAATAAGATACTGTTTTTCCACCATCCCTATTCTTGTAGATTTTTTATATTTGTGAATCAGTATCAGGCTGGTTTTAAATGGAAAAGGGTCGATGAAAGGCCGGATTTATATTAGAAAAACCGGGAAAAAGTCGTGTAGCAGTCGCATAGATAGCAAGAGCTATTTAAAAATAATAGTCTATAACCTTATCAATAATTACACCATTGATTTAAATACACTTTCATAATCTTGTTTTTAACCATAATAAATTGCTATGTATTTTGTTCCTTCGAGTAAGATTATTAATAGAAACTAGTGTTTGTGCTTAGTATAAGGGACAGATCAATATACTTCATAAATTATATATCTTTTACCTCCCTCTACAGCATATCTTATATGTTTTGTCTCTTTCATGCAACAATATAGAAAAATTTACCTAAGAACATGATTATTATAATATTACCTTCTTCGATTTCCTCAAGCGGCACCAAGTCCCCGACCGAAGGCTTATATCCGAAGCGCTTTAGCCTTTCGGATACGACTTTGTTCCAAATGAGAGATTGGTACGAGTGTAAGTATAATAGACGTGTGTTTCGAGGCACCTGGGGGTTTATAATTGATTATTAATATAACAGATACATAATGAAACTATCATAACATACATTTCAAAGGAATCTTTAATTAGAAATAAATAAGAGATAAGGCCTATTCATTAGCAACAAAGGATAGCCTCTTGGCTAACCGTGAAACCACTTCAGCCTCACCTCAATCGAATTTCTTCTATTTAGACGATTAATCCACCTCGTAATCAAATTCTATCTATCCTTTCAAAATTTTCCAGTGAAATACAAACACCGATGATATATATCTAGTACTTCATCCGCCCCATACCCCCTAGTGGACGCGGGGGTTAACTTTCTTATCAATGGGCAACGAGGCATTTCTTTTTAATAGGAGTGTTTCAGACACCAAATAACTTAAGATAATCATTTAAAGAATGAAATGAATAATTTGAATTTGAATTTGATATTAAAACAGAGATAATTAATTTGAATTTGAAATTGATGTTAAGATAGAAAGTAATAATTTGAATTCGAATTTGAATAAACTAGTTGTTAACGTGGAAGTAAATAATTTGAATTTGAGGATTTTGACTTGGAAGTAAATAATTTGAATTTTGCTGAGATGATGCTAAGAAACGAATAATTTAAATTTGATACAAAGATAAAAATAAACAATTTGAATTCTATGTTAAGATAGAAGTAAACAATTTAAATTTAAATAAGACTTAGAAATTAGAGGTTAATATAGAGGGCGCCACTGACCGCGGCGAGCGCGCGCGGGAGGTCGCGCGGGCGCTGCGCCAGCGCGTGGATGAGGCGCGCCTCGGGCGTGCAGTGCGGCGCGCGCCGCGGCACCAGCGCCGCCGCCGCCGCCGCCGCCGCCGCCGCCGCGCCCGCGCCCGCCGCGCCGCCGCCGCTGTGGAACGCGCGCAGCGCGCCCGCCATCGGCCCCGGACGCTCCTCCAGGATGCAGTGGATCGCCTGGCGGACGTTATGACAGTTGTATGTGGGAGTCGAGCCCGCTTCGACACGAATTGGGCCAGTTCGCCAAGTACCACACCCCCACAGAAGACCGGTGTGTAATAGCATGTTTCGTACGGTGAGTAGAAGAGCCGGAGGCCCATCCGTTTTCATACCCATGCATTATTCCTCTCCTCATCCCTTTCATTACCAACGCCTTTGGCGAAACTAACTCAAGCTATCAAATTCTGTTACTGTCTATGTAACAATAACCGCTCTTTTATGTTATAACGGGCAACTGAGCTGGTGGTTCGCCTGATGGTAAACGATCACCACCGCCCATGAACAGAGCAGAGATAGTGCCTCTGCGAATGCGCTACCCGTTTTAATGGGGTAAGGGAAAAAGAAAGGACTGACGATTGGAAAGAAGGAATAGACTGGTGAAAAAAAGAAGGTACCTTTAGAAAGCTTTGAAACGATAATTACCGTTAACTTTGGAAAAACTAGCTAAATGCATCAGATTCTGTTGCTTATCTAATGTCATTAATAAGGTAGATAGGATTGCTCGTAAAGTGCATAAATTCCTTAAAATATGATTTCAAAACGGTATAAGGTACAATAAAGGAAAATATAGACATTTATTAAAAACTTCTAAATAAACAAAATATTAATAAAATTTTAATTCAAAACTGAATTGTTTAATACTTGTAATTAGGAAGAATCGATAATTACATTTGAACACAACTAATCGATACACCCGTTATTTTCAGGTGTCCATAAACCTAGCCACTTACATCTATATTCCTTTAATGATACAATTTAATTCAATATCAGCCCATATATGTTCCCACTGTTGGTACACGGCCCTCCTATGAGGGTTCAGGCTATGATCCACCACGCTGGCCAAGTGCGGGTTGGCAGATGTCACACGTCGTCGAACTTTTGATACTCGGACGTGCCGGTTTTCTCACGATGTTTTCCTTCACCGTTTCTGGCAAGGGTGATATCATTCACATGCGCGGATAAATCGAAAAATCAATTTATTACCTGCACGCTCGTCTGGTCTCCAACCCGCGACTTTCCCATTTAAATCCGACGCCCTCACCACTGAACCACTGCTTTTTCCACAATTACATTACCCCAACCCACAACAGGTGGCTATTTGGAACAGACAGACCAACCGACAAACCGACGCACCTCATCGAAGTTCCCCTTCAGCAGGTGCAGGCCGACCACGTGCGTGGGCACACTGCTCCTCGAGCCGAACCGCTGCAACCCGTAGTAGTTGATGAAGCCATTCTCTTGCAACAGCCTGCACGCGTTGTCGATCACCTCGTCCGACTCCGTCACGTTGCGGAGGCATATGCGAAATCTGGAAAAGTTTTCAGGTTTTTTTAATATCAGTACAGTCACCTGCGAGAATCTAAGCAGATTTTTATTTTCATAGCGGACAACTGAGCTTATCACCACCGCTCGTGAACTTTCGCATTGTTTTGAAGTTGGCTATATAGCGTTTGTAGAGGCGTAAGGTCTGCATATTTAATATTTCATTTGATGCGTTATATATGAGATATTTATGACTTAATTGATATTCTAAAAAGTGTCTTTAATCCAAAGTACTTAATATGATCTCCATATAAAATAAAATTTTACTTATTATTACAATGGGTGAGGGTAAAAAAAGTACAATGTGATGTATACACATTACATTAACTTTTTATCTACCAACTAAGTATCTACCAACACACAAGTAATGTGCATATGCACACTTCTCTTGTTACATTAAAAACGAAAAAAATTATAAGACACATACATATAAAATTTAACATATCATCAAATAATTACCTATTCCCCTGCAGCATTCCTAACCTCAAATGAACGTCGCTAAAACTATAATTGCCGACTTTAATATCGTGTAAACCCTTGCAGGCTGCGGCTATCTTCCTAGGATCCACTTTACGTAGACTAAACCACTGTGACGTTTTGGCTCTGCGGTCTTTCGTACCCGCATAGCCCACATTTGAGGGTTTCAGACTTGCGCTGGAAAATTAATATACACAAATAAATACCGAAAACTTCTAAATGCATTTTGCAATTGATTGCCAGCGTCCAGAAGGAACACAATCTGCTATATATATATTTGAAATAATCATCAAATGTTAAATGAGCGTAAAAGTCGAGAACGGCTCGACCTTTAGGTTATTATTTCCATCAAAATTGGGTAGGAAAAACACACCATAAATAAAGTCCATAATTATTAGTACATACTTCATTCTAAGTTGCTTAATGATTCGAGATGCAGCTTCCATAGTGTCGCAGTTCTCTTTATACACGATAAAACGTACGTATTCGCCCGGCCACACCCACTTCACTCTGTTATCGACGCGTACTGTAAATAAAACATATCGATTTGCAATAATTATTTCATACATACTTAATATTATAAAGCTGAAGAGTTTGTTTGTTTGTTTGAACTCACTAATGTCAGGAACTACTGGTCCCATTTGAAAAATTTTTCAGTGTTAGATAACCCTTTTATTGAGGAAGTTTATATAGGCTATATATGTACCACAGGCGAAGCCAGGACGGACTGCTAGTTATTTAAATACTAGAAGGCATCCACAAATTATGTGACATGTTAAGGGAGGGGTTATATTAACACCGAAATGTGACGTGTGAGAACGGGCAGGGGACAGGACTT
Organism: Zerene cesonia; assembly: GCF_012273895.1. Lineage (NCBI taxonomy): Eukaryota > Metazoa > Arthropoda > Insecta > Lepidoptera > Pieridae > Zerene > Zerene cesonia. The sequence continues at coordinate 483,531 of NC_052114.1, forward strand.
TGTGACATCCCATTGTAAGATTTAAATATGTACTAAGAAACGAAAATTAAAATTCATGATTTAAATTTGTGTTGATAACATCACTTTTTTCTTTTGATTTTATAATATGTTTTGCCAATTGAAAAATAACTAAATATGTACTTTCATTAAACTCAACTTGAAACAACAACAGCAAAACTAATGTCCCAACTAAATTACATCATTACTTTGGAAATCTTATGAGGCAAACTATATATATTAATATAAAAGCTTATATATCATATCTCATGTTTCTACTGGAAATATTTAGTGATAATATATGTTCTTATTTCCGCATGTGCTAATTTTTGTTTTGCAATAATTAATAAGATGGTGTATTTAAAAAAGATTATTGTAATGCACCCGAGTCTATTGGTGAAAAGCACTACAAAATCTGTTATGCAATTTTTGAGGGTATGCCAAAGGGACAGACAGCCTCATTGCTCTATATAAATAATTTAAGATTATACAAAATTTGTAATATTATATAAATCCTTACCTCCTTTCCTATATTTAACAAATGTACAATATTTCTTCTCATCCCTAGTGACTGTGCTGCCCACAATCCCATCTCCAAACGCCTTCTTCACAGCATCATGTATCTTTGTCCTGTCCTCTTTGGACATACCTGTGACGTCTACCTGAAACACACAAACAGTATTTATAAGAGCTGGATTAGTAGTAGTAAGTAGTGGATTAAATAAATACACTATTAGTTTGTATAGCGGTATATATGAACATTCTGTAGTCAACACACTCATAATTTTGATTAAGGTAAAAACAAATCTTTTATAAAATGCCATACACTATAGATATTTTTGATACACAAAGTATTACACTAAATTGTTGAGCCATAGAGATTTGATATTATTGCAGAGCACAAAAAGAAATGATGTATAATTAATAACATTAAAAAAAACATCCTATAGATCTTGACTTGACAAACAGGCAATTATTATGTTTATTTAGCACACTACAGCACTTACCTCAACAGTATCATAATCTGGACCCTTGCTCATGGCAAGTTTATTTATCCTATCCCATGTTTCCATAGGCAGTATTTCGAGGTTGTATTTATTAAACAGTAAATCCTCATCTTCCAAAACTGTTTCATCCTCCGGAGGCTCTGGTGGTGAGAGATCCGTCAGCTTTGCTATCTCACCATTTTCATTCACTTCCGACACTTGGAAGTCTGAAAATCTGACGAGTTATGGGAATTTAAGCTACAAAGGTTCTTTAATATAAATGTAGGTTAAAGATTTCAGCATTATGGGACTATCTGGTTATGATACGAAAGTTAAATTTTTCATATTATTATTAATTCACTATTAAACCAATCTACCTTATATAAAATAACCATTATGGAACTATATAGAGCTGTATAGACAGAAATATAAATTACCTAGACTTAATAATACCGTTAAAACCCTTATGATCGCTAACGTATTCTGTGACACCAATCTCTTTCTCCGTTAAGCCTCTAGGGACTGCTGCGGGAGTCTCATCGCTTTTCCAATCATTTTTGTTATCACTATGACTATGTCTTCCACCTGGAGCGCCATAGCCGTAGGGTCTGCGAGAACCTCTGTAACCTCTAGAACCTCTGTACCCTCTTCCTCTCCGAGGTCTATAATTATTTTCACCACGATAACTCATAATTCTATCGTAACCTATAAATTTTTCTTATGTATCGGTATTAGTATAACTCATTTGTCCACTATCTATATTTAAATATAATTCTGCTCAGATCAGAACCTTTTAAGGTTCTTTGTGGGATGTAACAATATTTATATCATATATTAATTACCCAACATAAAGCCACGCTTTCTTTTAAAATTTATAAACAAGAATTTACTGACATAGAAATTTAAAAACTATCTATCACTCGACACTCGTCAGTGTCAACTGTCAACTGTCAGGGTGAGCCACATGTTTGTAAGTAAATGTCAATAAAATAACCTATCTATACTGTAACGTTTGCCTGCTATCTGGCACTGGCAGATACATTTTTTTATGTCATATTTGGCAATGGAGCTGGTGGGTCGCTTAATGGTAGGTGCTACCACCACCCATGAACATTTGGAGAGGCGTAAGGTCTGCAATCGACCTCGATCTAGAAATGGACTGGTGACCTCAAATTGGAAAGGGATTAAGAAATAATTTATTAGAGGATTGAAATAAAGGAAAGGACTGGCAAGGGTAAAGAAAAGGATATGGGCCTCCCAAAGAGTATTATAATAATATGGATAGCACGCAGATAGCTATGCAGAATTGCAGCACCCTCTTTCAAAGTTTAAAATCAATTTAGCGTCCATTAATGTATCATAGAAATAATATATTGTGACCTCTTAAATTTATGTAAAAAGGAAATACTGTACTTAAGTTTCTTGCATACAAATCAATTCATTCGTTCGTCAAATATTAAAAAAAAGCGCCTTAAGCAAATAATATTCCACATAAGCTAAAGAAATACTTTCCTTTGTAATTGGGTGAAACCGTGCAGCACAGCTACTAACGACTCATCCATAAACAATATTTTGCAAAAAGTAGTTTATTCTATCACACACTAGTAGCGATTTTATTTTATTACTTATATACTAATTACGACGAATGATGAACACGAGTACTTTTTCCGATTAAGTCCTTGTAAATAGTAGTAGTAGTACCTATATTACTTACGTACTCTCTAGCATATTACAAGAACGCAATATGTTGAGGTACTCGTTAATTTTTACAACCGTTTCTCCCATATACAGTGTGTTCTCTCGAGACTACTGATTCTCTCCATCTCATACATTATGATCTTCAGTTAACTGTTAAACAAACTTTATCAGTGGTAGATAGGTAAGATATAGCTATATTTGGAATTGTCATTTGATAACGTTAATTGCACCGACAGAATTGCGAAAAAGGTTATAAGGTGTTCTGTGCTAACTGCTTAACTGTTATTTTGATGTTAGCCGAAAACTCGCTAATGTCATCATTACTAGAATTTATACACTACCCGTATGAATATAAAAAGAAAATATAATACTGATTACTTTTGTATAAAATTTCATAGAGATACTGGAAACACTGATTAGGTATCATAATAAAACAAAAAACCAGTCTTGTAAATGACATGTAATTTAAATACTGTAAACAAGAGATCCGATATTTTATTCGTTTATAGTTATTAGGTACGACGTACATTAAAACAGTCTAGCTTCAAAGTAAATACTAACTGCGATATAGCACTATTAAACTTTAATTATATGAGAATATGTTTATTGCATAACATATTGCGAATACGAACATATTATACCAAATGTAATAATTATGATACAGTGAAGACTTATTTAAAATTAATTAAATTTGTGCACAAAAGATTCAGAAAAGAGTTATTTTAAAATTCTTAAAGTGCCATAATTTTAATAATACAAAAGCACACATATACTACATTTCCTTTTGATATTAAAACATTCAAATTAATCTGTCATTGTATATAAAAATAAACATAAAATCATGTGAATATATAATAAATATTTATAACTTTATAACATTTATTAGCCCTAATAATTGGTCATTCATTTTGATCATATAAGATATTTATCGAAAAATAAGAAATAAAAATAATGCACTTTAATAATAAAGCACCACCATGATTACCCCACATAAACATTTGGTATAATGCATTCCTTATAAGACTAGCGAGGCTAAATAATCTAATATATTCTCAAAACTATAGATATACATCAATAAAAGGAACAATAATAATAATTCGATACTGCTATGGCTACACATCCTTAGAAAAAGAATACCTTTCCGAATCTATGAAAATAAAATCTAAACATTAAAATTACATGTCAAAAAATATATTGTTGATAAATGCAATTAATATCAAGCAGAGAATAATAACTTGCGTATACAATGATAGAGCATCAGCCACTCGGAAAAAAAAAATTGACAAATTTTTTTTGGAAACTCAACATGAGAATATTTGAAAATTGTTCTCAGAATAGAAAAAAAACGAACATAAGGCGGGAGTCGAAACAGCGTCGTTTGGCGTACCATGGGATAGCCTGATCTCTCGGGTTCGAATCTCGCCTTTTGATCTGATTAATTCTAACTTAAAACAAATTATATAAAGTATTTTGATGCTATAAAAAAATTAATAAATAAGAATATTTATCAAAATGACATATACATTCAGGATCATTGTTAATATATTCCATCATATGTTACTTTAAACATTTTTCTTAAATCCATAATATCATAATAAAATAAAACCAATAACAATAATTATTGCAAGTGAAAAAAATCAATCAATCTAGTCTATGACACATCTATTCTAATAGTTATTCACAAGAGGTAAAAAAACACGAAATAGGTACAAGGTAATAAAATCTATCTTCAAACATACCCATATCTATAAAGTATCATTAAAGTGGGTTCTTATATTTGAGGATAGATGAGTTGAACCTTCAAAACCGTGTATGTGAAATATTAAATGCAACATCAAGCATACTTTGGCAGTGATGGGAATTTACAATAAGGGCATCACTTGGATTATAATATTTGAGATCATTAATGATCAAATATATAAGTATTTGATACAAGTCAATGTCAATACAGTCTATGAGTCATTTTCAATCATAGTTCATTTTTCAAATTTAGAATATATTTGTTGCCATGGGATAAATTTTAAATATCCAATCGAACTTTCGAATTCAAAAAATTTATGAAATATGATTTGATATATCATACAATGTTAATAATTTTACCAATATACAGATAACAGACTCATATGTAAGACTATGTTCTTATAAAAATTATGAACAAATATGAGCAAGAAATATATAATATTATGCCTCGTTTATTTTATCGCCATCTTAATTATATGGCGATCATATAAATGTATTGTGCACAAAATATTAGCATAAAGCGAGTGGTAAAAGCTTTAGGATATTGGTCTTTAAACATAAATATTGAATTGAAATCCTTTTACATATTTGTGTATAAATTGAATAGGTATAATAAATTATATTACCTTCTTTAGTCTTAATTTTTCTCATGAGAATTGTATGTTATCCTTTAAAATATATAAAAAAAAATAATTACTATACAACAACTGATCTATTCAATTTGTGGCAATTTATGTGAATTATTTCTTCATTGAATGAAAACTACACAATTATGCAATACTAACAACCCTTAGCTTGGTTAATTACATATGTTTAAGACTTTCAATTCAAAGCCCGTTGGTTCAATTTCTGGAAGATTCCTATTGGCGATAAAAAAAACGAGTAGATACCCAACGTATCAACAACGATTATTAATATTTCAAATTGGCAACAGTGAAAATATAGCAATGTATAAATTTATCAATAGCAACATTGAGCGAATGCTCAGTCAGATAATCGAACACACAAATATATTTTATCTTTATACACAACCCTTAACATACACAAGCATGCAAATTATACTTTCAATCATGTTCCACAAACATTTTTTTTTTGATAATTACCAGTGTTTACTACAGTTTATTGTTAATATATAAAACCAGATGCGCGATGGTACAACAAAATTAAACATTAATCTTTTCAACCAAAATGGTGTTCCCAGAGGGAAAAAACCACTCCAGATTCTAAAATGGGACCAAATGTTCCCAAACTCCTATCAAATACATAAAGAATAACGAGGATCGGTTAAAAAAACCGTGGTGTTTTCAAGTAACCAATGAAAAAAAAAGTGTTTGTTAAATTAAATCAAGAACTTAAATATTATACAATAGAAATGCAATATTGGATTTGTATTATTTTTACACATTAAATTGTGTATATTCTACGCATTATAAACAAAGCATCACTGTTAATTATCAAAAAACTATAATTATAAAACCCAAGTCTACACATTCAATATTATACACATGCCTAGAGTATACTTCTCGGCTATACTGTCCATATATAAAATCGCCATTATTTGTGCCAGTGAAAAAAAATACATATGTATATAGACAACTTACAAATTTTTAAACTTGACAATTATTAAAAAAAAAGATCATTGTGAGATTTCAATGTCAATTGTCCACTTTTTAAAAATTGTTTGCATATGTATTGTCCAAAAGAACTTGACTAGTCCTGTATTCTGTTCACTATACTAATTCTAAACATATAAATTGTCAACATACAAGCATTAATTATAAACCAGACCAGGAACCCCTGTCTGACAGTTGCCACAAAAATTGGCGCCAAAAATTTTTTTCTTTCATGGATAATTTTTACAACATGAGGACACTTTTGACTTGCAGAACTGGATCTGAGGATCTTTATACACAGGCAATCCATACAACTGCCATATAAAAGTTATTTATAAAAAGCTTTACGAACTAAGTGAGCTGAGAGCACTTGATTTATTATCACAAATTTTATTATCAGTCGAATGCAGAACTAATTTCTGCATTGGATCTACTATTATTTTAGAATTGTCTTCATTACTAATATCTTGTTTTATACTGTCTTCTGCTACTTCTTGGTTATTTCGGTTGCCGAATACTGGGAAAAAATCATAATGGGCTTTGCCGTTGCTCATTTCTTTTTTGTCTTTTTTATGTTTCTTTCCATCTTCCGTTTTCATTTGAGACACATTCCGCTTCGAGAATTCATCCCAACTTTGTGCGGTTTTACCGTGCACTGAATTCCAATCTTTTCTGAATGAGCTTGAAGGTTTTGTTTCATTGCCGGCGAACTTTTGTTGTATATCATTGATTTGATTGTGATTTTCTCTGCTTGAAACCATTTGCCCATACTTCGGCGTGCAATAAGTCGTATCAGCATCAGTGTTTGCGCATCTATTGTCCTTTGTCGTACTATTTTGATTCAATTGGCAGTTATTCATGCCAGAGTCGAATTCCGATTTTTGTCCAGCATTCATGAGTATTTGCTTAGATGATTTCACATTTTTCTTGTCAAAATTCTGATTTTTGTTCGGAGAGTTGCCATCATACTGCTTACCGTTTCTGTCTTCTTCATTGACTTCATCACTGCCAATACCATCTATGTCATAGACCTGGAATTAAAAAGTATTTTTTTGAATACAATGAACTAGAAGTTTCAGTTTGGATTTATCTCCTCAGACTTTCACTAGTTACATTTTTCTATATATTTTAGCTGGATAAGATATCTTAAGAATTTATGACAAATCTGATACTATAAACGGAGGCCCATTTCCTTTTCTTCACCCATCCCAGTCCATTCCTTCTTTCCAGTCTTTAATCCTTTCCTTTTCCCTTATCCCATAAAAGCGGGCAGCACATTCGTAGAGGCACTACCTTTGCGAATGTTCATGGGCGGTGGTGATCGCTTACCATCAGGCGAACCACCAGCTCATGTTGGCCCGCTATGACATAAAAAAAAAAAAAAAAAAAATTAAATTATCTTTTAATTGAAAACATTTCAAATTTAATTCCCATATCTGCTAACATATTACATTGTTATTCATAAAATAATTACTGCTTATTACACATGTCTCACACAAACCTTATACATTACATCCTGACTCATGCCCTTCTCTCTCTCCCGTTTAGTCTGGACAGCAAGCCAAACGTCCTTGAGCTCGCCTGCTAAATCCCGATCCTTCAATATAACTGGGTTCCGTGCTAGCACCAACCCTGGGTTCATTGCCTCTACAAAATCACACAGCAGACTGACTAGCGCCTCTCGATCCTGTAGATAAAAGGATAGACATAAGAAATTTAAAACAATTTAGAGAAAAAAGTAATTCTAAATTTCTACATGTAAAAAATCTTTTGTTATAGCTAAAATCCTCTAGGCCATCTTGACCTTTTTATGGATTTTTTTTGTATTATATGGTACATCTGAGACTTGATTGTCAATTTAGTATAGCCCTAACTGGCAAAAATGTTTGCCAGTTTGCCAGGTCACCTAATGTTAATATACCATAAATATTAAAAGAATGAAGGCTTTTTACTTCTTTCTATACATATAATAAAACAGTAAAGAAAAAACTATCTGTACATTGTATATATTAAAAAAAAAATAATAATTGAAGAGTCATGAAAGAGTTATGAAGAGTCAAAGAGTCATTTATTGCAGAAACTGGAACACATGATGCAGGACCGCAACAGACCACCTAACTATAAGAGATATAAAAAATGTGCCATAACAAAAATTATTACATATGATGAGCATTTTCTGTTGAATTCAATCAGTATAACTTTAAAGAAATCTGGAACACCTGGTATGGAACTTTAAGAGACCAGCTACATTATAACATAAATAGAAATGATATCTTAGGAAATGTTGTTCAGTCTGATGGGGCTTTCTACTGATTTTTAATATTCGTAATCTGGAAATAAAAACCCAATTTTATTGAATGCTTTCAGCTGTGTATAGTCTACACAAACAAAGTCGCAGGCACCAGCCTATTCTAGAGAATATGAATATTTACTAGGTATAAAAACCGAAAATTTTAAATGCTTGTTTTAGTTTTAGGAGTCTTGTCAATTCGAAATCCATTGATCTGAATTTGAAAATGCTTTCAAATTTATCCAATAATAGGGAGACAGAGATCATATAAAACATCTGATTTTAGCCAAGATATAATTAACTAGCTTTCCCCCCTTACATTATGAAGTGGGATTTGAATAAATACACCAACCAAAATCAATAATATAATTAATGTCTATTTATCATATATATTTCTTGATAACAATCATTAATTTTAATTATAAATTTTACCTAACCACACTTTTATAAAATTAAACTGTATTGCTTCCTATTTAAAAAATAATAAAAAAATTAAATTACTTACAGTTGGATTTGAAGCATTTTTCCCATTAGCTTTTAAAATGTCTGGGTTCACCATCACAGCAAATACTAATAAAGGAGGTCTATTGCTATTTGGCCCACACCCTTGATGAATCTAAAAATATACATTTCTTTCAAAAATCAATTCCTCTTTAACAAAATACCAACACAAACAAATAACGCAAATACAAAGAGAAGTGGCACAAAGACTTTCAAATAACGTTAACTAACCTGCATACCGCCATATAAGGGTATTGGATCTGTATACTGCTTGGGGTTTGCGATTTTCTGCCATCCTAGCACATTTATAAACAGTTTCTCCGTAGAATCTTTTATTGTATCCTGTATACACATATGAGGTTGGGGCGGGTTTTTAAATTGCCGAAAAGCTCGTGAAGCACGCACATATTGTATTGGTACAGTACGTTCTGGTGAATTTTGGTTTTCCATAGCACACTTTTTCTTTAATTTAATAAATGCATTCAATACAAATCACTCAATACACTAAGCAATGCCAATAAACGAACAAGCAACAACGTAAACCGAATTCTGACATTTCTTGAAGGCCTTCTCTCGAGTTTATTGAACTTTTACGGGCTGCATTTTATTTACATGGGTGTAGACTTTTTATTTTATACGCTGATCTTTATTCATAAGTTATCTTCTACGAGTTAAAATATTCGACTGATTTTCTCGTATACTTCTGTTTTAAAATACGACGAGAATAATAATTACTGTGAAAAATAAATTAGAAAATACGAATTACAGGCGAGTAATCGCGAGAACAGAAATAAGACCACAGACAAGAAAAATAATAGACTGATTCAGAGTTAACAGTTTGACACTTATGGGAATAGAGTAAAAATATGAACTAAATTATTACATAAGGAAAATATTACTTATTTATTTGAAAATTTTGTACGTAACTATCTTTAATCATTTATTTATGAAAACATACTTTTGAGATATTGAACTGTATGGCATAAACGTTGGGCAATCATGCAGTATGACAAGCTTGACATGCTTCGAGTGAAATTATAGGCTCATATTACACTAACTCAAACATTTACTTCTTTACAATTCACGATTGATTAAGCTAGTTTTCTTAGATATAAAGGACGAATCTTCGTAATGGACCATAGTGGCAATTACACAAATCACCATCTTTTATTGTTTCTAATAACTTCAAAAAAATGAAATTAAACTAAGATGTTTTGTATGTTTTTGATTCTTATAGGATGTAGGTATAATCGAACTTCTTACAGATTAGGGGTAATTATTGCATCGAAACAAAAATCTATTATTTATTAAATTTATTATAGTTAAATTGCCTACAGATATCTTATATTTTAATACATATTTTAAGGGTGTGACATAACATTTACTTGCCTTATATAACAAGAAAGCAATAAGCGATTAATGCCAACATTATTTTTTCTCTAATTTTATTTTATTTTCTATGTTGTCGAAATATTAAGCCTAAAGAAATACACGTATCAATCACTTAAAAGCAATAAAATTGGTAGGTACATTCATAATTATATTGAATAGTAATTATTTTAGTAATGTATAATAGCTGTATGCCCCCTTGAGAATCTGAAATTAAAAAAATAAATAGAACTTGTAAACATGTTATATTCATACATAATATTATGCTCGAATCTCAGATTGCTTTATAATCTAGGGCCTAAACATTTAATAATGTGTAATTTCCAATTAGCTGGGTATGAAAGCTACACACGGACATATTGCATTAAGCAAAATATAAAGAAGATGCATAAGACAAAACACATGTAAAATTAATAAAACCTGCAATTTAGTAAGCACATGCATTAATTAAAAAATAGCAAATTGTCTATCAACAATGAACAAAACCACAGATACTATACCAGCAAAGTAAAAACTTTGCTAAAATATTTACCGCTAGAAAAGTCGCAAGCGTTAGGTTCGTAAATGGCCCAGCCCTAAATATGTGAACTATTTTTAGCTGACCAGCCAGTGTGAGAACATATTTTCTTTCAGTAACACTAGCTTTCCACCATTTACTTTCGTAAGGCCCGCTTGCTACGTCGCCACTCTATAAAATTATAATACAAGATGTATAATTGCTGACGTGTTGTCGTGATTATAATATAGGAGCTAGTACAGTATTATGTTATCTGTGATAGGAGATTTAAAAAAGCGTCTAGCATTTGCATTAAAAAAATAAGATGCAAATTATTCTATAAGACTTTTAGTGATTAATAGAAAGATTTGGTAGTCTAATATTTTTTATTACTATAATAATCAAACATGTCTATAATATTCAAACGACGAAGCAATGCAATCTTTGCAGGCGTATGTTAGAAGGACACATTTTGAATTATAGAGATATGAGACAAGAAATGGTGATGATAAGAAAACGATTTAAATACGTAATTAAAAATTTTAAAAATTATATTTATGTCAAATGAAGATCATATACTCCTATTTCAATTATATAGGCAAACACGAGAAAATCAAACTACGATTTATATAATGAATTTTTTTAACTGAATGTTAAGATAAATAGTAATCTTGATTCTAGACTAACTTTCACTAAGACGTCGTTGCTATGCCAACAGTACATGAATAACTGCGCTATTCCAAATATTAGGTATTCCGCCGTGAGCAGTAGTTGAGTTGTGTCTGGGGCCGACTGGAAAAAAATAACATGAAACAGGTAAATATTATAATAAATTTGGAAGTCGAAAATTCTTCGGCACAAATTGGGCTAGCTCGCACACAAGAAGAATTGATTAGAGCAGATTAGTTATATATAATATAATTGTAATCAATTATTATTACAATATGATTGTAATAAGTAGTAAGTAACACACCAAATAATATTTTGTTACAATATCTCAAAGGGTTTTGTTATCGTTTTCGTCGAAAGCTCCCAAGGCTTTTTTTTTTCGATTTTTTTACCCAATACTAGCTTATGCCCGCGGCTTCGCACGTGTTTATATAGTAGTTCAATAAATTTTATTATACACAATATAATCACTCTACCTATTAAAAAAACATCAAATTACGTTGTGTAATTTTAAAGATATATACATACATACACATTGCTTTATACTACGTAGGTAGTGATAATACCTATATATTAAAGGTTTTTTTAGAAAGTTCTATGATAATTCTTAGGGTATAAACTTACAGTTAATTCAAAAGCGCTTACGCACAGCATAAGGGAACAAATCACAACGTAGAAAAACATAACCGGCGATAGAAGCGAATCGAATGTTCGCGAATATCTGAAACAAAAGCATACCTATGTATTGAAAATCTATATTGCTTTGGCAGGTTTTGAAAAGTATAATATACACATTAAATTATATTGATTGTATCACATTTTCGTGTCAATTTCCAGTTTCAAGATTAAATACTCTGCGCTCAGAATATTTTCATGACTACTTGTACAATGTTAATTTATGAATAATCTTTTTATTCTATAATATGATTACGGTTCTCATAAACGTGCTACATATGTAATGATTCTATATAGTTTTATAAATAGGAAATGGCATTAAAAGATAAAATGATTTTTACACACTTTTTATTAGCTTCACCTGTATGTTTGTTTGTTTGTTTGTTTGTATGTTTGTTTGTTTGTTTGTAACTGACTTCTTTGGGCGCGATTTTGACCCACTTTAAACGGCCAGATTTCGTTCAAACTTTGTAGATTTATTGAGGACCGATGACAATACACTAATTTGATAAAATTATTCCAGTTTTCAATTTGCAAAATATGATTTTTGTTAAAGCGTGTTTTATAGTTTTTTTAAACTATTATATTTTATTTATTTCACCATAATCTGTATACAATTTTGTTTAGAGACTTCGTTCCTATTGCTAGGCATAACTTGTGTTAAAATATCCAGTCCATCCATCCTTTCCTACTTATTATATTATTACTTTAAGGTAAAAATTTATTGGTCATATTATTATAACCCCTTTCAAGGGTTTGTCCTCTTTTATTTGTAGAATAAAAATATTATTTTATTAGAGAACCCTAGGTTATATAGGTAATGTAAGGTATCGTTAGATTGGTTTCAGCGATTAAATCATATTTTATAATCTGTAAAAAATATGAAAATGTTTTTCAGAATTACTCTAATTGCTATTGTTAAAATTAAAAAAATCTAAATAAATGACCTAGGTACTTGGCTTGAATATTTATCGTTAAATAAATATTTTACAGCATTTAATTCAGGGATGCATGATAAAAATTATTAGAAAATTATATGCTTGAACTTTTAAATTAAATAAATATCAAACAAATTATTGTTTACAGTGAAAGTTAACGATGTGCGTTAAAAAAACTTTTCGAACTAGTGCATGCGGCCTTTATTTTATCGATACTTTCACGAATTTACGGTTAATTTTTTTCGATAAGTAGGTTTTATCTTTTAAGGTGTACATTTTAAGTATAAGATAAACAAATGAATTAGTGATGTATTTAAAAGCGAATTTATTTTGTAGCTCAAAAAATAAACCATATTTTTATGATAAAACTTAATAAATAATCTAATAGAAAATATAAATAATGTATATTATTATAATAGAATATATTTTCATTTCCGATTGTTATAATGCTTAACCTACTTTTATGAGTTTTGTAAACAATAATTAATTTGTAATTGGTCATATAGAAAAGAATGTTAATAAATGTTTTCCCCTGAAATTGATGACGAAATTTATTAATATTCATTATTATAGCCCCGTTTATTGTTAAATAAATGATAATCGATAAATATTTAACTTTAACATTTAAAAATTTCCAAATTAAAATACTAGACAAGTTTAGTTTTAAAGTGTTGTAAAATAGTGAAAGGAAAGGAGTTATTAGATATAATGTATATAAAATAAGAATCTGTATTGACCTGAATGTGTATATATTTTAAAATATCATATCGGTTTTAATATTGAGAGCGTTGCGAAAGTCGATGAAATGTCGAATCAAAACAAGTTCGATCACGAAATGGTCAATTATCTGATTAGAAGCGCAATTTGAACGAATTATTTAAAAAATGCATCTTTGTTCTAATTTTACATTCCAAAGAATGCATGTAAAATTAAAATAAAGTTCTCTAGTATTATTACTATGCTACAGCATGGGTAAAGAGAATGCAATGACTCATTTCAGATGACTTTTATTCTTCTTATAATGTGCTTAATGCACCAAATTAATTTTTCCTTTTTTCTTTTTTTCTCTGATTTATTACAGATACACTACTTTTTTATTAAATTGGAGCAATGTATACATTATGTGTTATTGGAAATCGAAGTTTTTGTTACCTACAATAAAATCTCTTTAATATCCAAAAAAACTAAATTTGTTTGCTTTTAGTTAGTTGGATAATATAGTTGGATAAATATCCAGAGAATTAATCTAGTGTTGGTGTCTGGTTACGACATATATAAAATTCAGAATACTATATAGTATTCTGAATGGTTTTCGAAATGAGATGGTATAGCCGCAAGTCGGCAAAGGCAAAAGGAAAACGTTTGCAAGAGAGTTCGAATTTAAATAAAAGGAAATTTGTATTTATTAAAACTTTAAGTAATCTTTGTATAGCTCATTTGTTTACTGTATAATTCAATGTTAGGTAATATTTGCTTTTGTAGAGAAAAAAAAAATTATTATTAAATAATAAATATTTTCTGGATTACACATAAAAATACTTCATACTACGGAAATCAAGCTTGTCTATATGAAGTTCTTTATTAAGTCTATATTTAGAGAGGGTTAAATCTATACAGATTATGCGACCCTCATCGTAGCCACAAAAGAAGTTACAAGTTCTTAGATACAGAATCTAAAAATATAAAGCACAGGCTTGCTCTCTTTATATATATTAAATGCTGAGATATCCCTTTAAGATGAAATCATCATCATCATCAGCCCATATATGTTCCCACTGCTAAGACACAGGTCTCCTATGAGGGTTCAGGCCAGAATCCGTAAGATGACATATTATATTGGATATTACTTATATTGTAGTGCATAACATTGCTTATTATTGAACAAGCAGAGAAACAAATGGACAGTAAAGTCGGATTTTATCAGGTTGAAAAGTAATAAGAATTAAATCAGATTTTTTTTTAGGTTACATGTGGATATTTTGAATAATTCTTTGAATGATTATTTATATTGTGTACCTAGAATGTGAATATTATTAAGATTCACAGTGCAATCGTGTTTTTAAAGATTATCGTACTTACTTCATAAGCGAAACGTGAATTTCATGCAGTTCCTTAACTTTAGCGATGACTTCTTCTTCTGTATAAACGTCCTTGAATATTTCCTTGCATCTTTCTTTCAAGAGATCCAATTTTCCCCCAAAGAAGATCATGATTACCAAAACGCACGTATCATAAGAGGCCATAATGCCAGCGCCTTCGAGACAAAAATATGTATGCAAGATCATTGTTATCCATGAACCAGGCGAGTGATACTTATCAAATGGTGTCCAAGAACTAAATATATGTGGAAATAATTCAGTTCCATTATGCAATGCTTCTCGGTAACTAGATGACGAGAGATATCTGAAGAGCGGTGAGCCACATACGGTAGTCACTGTTATCACGAGTAATACCCAGTAGAAATTTAGCAATTTGCGACAATAACTCGTGTATTTGTCAATTATTCGTCCTTTCACAGCGTCCTTCATTTGCCTCTCCCAATGGTCAGCTTCAGTGACGTATTTGATGACTTGCTTCCATTTATCTTGCCAAAGGATGAATGTGTTGGATTTCACGACGCATACAATGCTCAGCATGGAAATCTTCAGGTTGGTCAATACAAGCTCAAAATCTGACCTCACGATATACAATTCAATGTATTGAGTTATCACGAACAATGTAACTAATTCATGCATGAATATATAAAAAATTTTGCCCTTGTAGTTGTTTGGGAGAATTAAACCTACTTTTTTGAGGATCCAAAAATTTGGACCGAATAGTGGTTTTTCTGGATCTTCCAAACTGTTGATAAATTTTTTTAACATGATGTTTGGTTGAAGGAAAGCAATATGAATGATAAAGAAAAGAATTCGCCTCGCATTTATAAGCCACTTTGTCGCCCCAAAGTAGCAACCCTCGACTTGAAATAAATCAAACAAATACAGGGTTTAATAGAAAACACTTTTTAGTATCTGCTCTATACATTTTTTATTAGAACGTCATGAAGAATATTTTAAGGGCTAGTAGAGAATGTATTGATACTGAAACACTAAGGGACATTTATTACGCTAATGATAGTAGATCCTTTGAAATGAAGTTTTTTTTCTAATAATATAAATATCAGTTTGAGCATTTTTTTTTCAATTGTATAAATATTTAATTGATTTACAATTTTCGGTAATTCAGCATTTGGTATTATTTATCCTATAATACTAACTTCAACCAGAGTTCGCGCATAATACAGAAATGAACAGTGACCCATAACTTACTCGTATCATATACTTATATACCTGCATAAAGAATAATAGCCAAATCTGTTCAGTTCTAACAAATAATTTAATAACATCTTAACACTTTCATTTACCGGTCCACCATCAATGTTAACTTTGGGATTAAAAATTTCATATGAAAGTATATTATAGGTACTGTAGTGTGAAGAATAGAATAATTTACAACGTATGTAAAGGCTCAAATCATGGCTCACCGAATAAATATACCATTAAAATATGTTATGCACTCGAAAGTTGGTTAGTTAATTAAACAATCTTCTCATTCAGATAAGGAAAGTGTGGGTTTATCTCTATTCATAATCAAACACATCTCAACAAAAACATCTAGTTCGAAAAGATTTTAAATTGCACGGTTAAAATGATTAAAAGGTGTAAGTATGCGAAGAAATAAATAAACAAAATGCATTACAACGATTATCCATACTGGACTATTTACCAAGAAGGAACAAAGAACAATTGTTTCATTACAAAAATAAAATAAAATACAACGATATTTTTATCGATACGTTTAGCACTGCTCTATTTAAAAACACAGTAAATGATGTTGTATTATAACCTATAATTTGAACGTCTGTGTTGAAACCGCGAAATGGGGGCGGTACTGACACTATAACTATCGGTCTGTTTGAAAAAATAATGAAGACGTCACGTCCATATTATTTAATACCCTTATTAAAGCAGTTCTGTGTTAAATATTCTAAGGTTTAATATAATGCAACTGCATTTTACCTAACTTTCCCAAACCAATATTTCAAACAACTATGTAGGTACGCAAAAAATGTTATTTAGCTTATTATAAGGTACTTTGAAATGCGTAGTACTTTTAAATGTTTTCAATTAATAACTATTTCAAGAATATCAACTATGGTGCTGAAGTAAAAAAAAAATCTTTTTTTTTTAATTTATACGAATAACTTTATGTTAATGAACATATTTTAAGAAAAAGCAAGGGAAGGGACTACGACAAGTCGGATATTTAAAACGTTTGAGAACTTCTTCATTCGAATTCAACACATCATTTAAATTCTAAATTAAAGAGGAAATATTTATTTTGTGTATGCAACGTAATATATAAACTCAAAATTGCTATATCGATTTTAAAATTCTTTCACCATCAAAACGCATCCACAAATAATATAATTCTATACTAGATGCATCTTTACTGAGTAACATGAGCCATATATTTTTTTCTCTAGTCAACACAGTTAAAGCTAAATAATCTACTTAGGTACGCATAATCTCGTTTAAGCATAAGTTGAAGTTTACCAAAATTAAGCCTTTTTAGTCCTTAATGAAATTATTATATACTTAATTATGACGATATTAATCATCTGAACTTGACATGATATTATACAATATATTTTAGATTATAAAATATTTAATATCTATCTACTAATTACGTTTCTGACCTAAAAAGTTTTGACATTTAATTTCCTTTGCTAGAATGTGATTTATGAATACCAACATTCAAATTATACATAACTACGAGCCTCATTTTTGACCAGGCTTTATGTCTTTATGACCAGGCCCGTATTATTAGACTACTCTTTGCTTCAGGCCACATCCACTACGCTGGCCAAGTGTGGTTTGGCAGATGTCACATGTCGTAGAACTTTATTGTTTCTTCGATATGCCGGTTTCCTCGCGATGTTTTCCTTCAACGTTTTTGTGCAGTGGTGATGTTATCCACATGCGAAGGAAAGTTGCAGGCTTGTGTCCCTGCAGTGAAATCATAATATATATAACCTCAATAAATAGGCTATCTAACACTGAAATAATTTTGAAAATCGGACCAGTAGTTCCTGAGATTAGTGCGTTCAAACTAACAAACAAAAAAGCTTTTCAGGTTTATAATATTAGTATACATAGGGGCTGATGAGGATGACTGACTGTCTACGTAATATTTACAGCTGTGTTTAGAGTTGCTTATGTTTATTATTCTGCTAGCTTTTGCCCGCGGCTTCGCATTCATTAAATTCGGAGTAGTTTTATAGATGTAAAATCCGTTGCGCAGTTTGAAAGATTTTAGCATACATTAAGGATCTAAGGGACAGAGAAAGTGACTTTGTTTTTTGCTATGTAGTGATTACTAGCGGTACCGATCTTTCATGTTTTTTCATACATCTACAGTACAAGGTGCGAGAACACTCTTCAGGCGAAATAAAAAATAAGTAAAACAAATTTATTTATAACTAGTCAATTCCTGTCCCAGACTGATACAACTCTGAAGTAAACATTCTATTTAAAATCTGGATAAGCTGGACAGATTGTTTATATTATAATGTATTTGTAGATTGAAAAAAAACCTATCTATATCATCACAATTCATTTAATTACGAACGGTACAATATCAATGTTCAATTACACTGACCGCAGGTTTAGATATCTTATCGACTATTAGAAACCTCAGATCCATTGAACGAGCTGTACGGAGCCTTGCGCGCGCGCATGAGTGGGGGCTGGACAACCAATGAACGTTCACTAGTACCTTCGCTCAAGCGACGACGAGTGCCCGTGTAGATTGTCATTCGAAATTCAAATTTATATTCGATCGAATTACGCTGTTCTGTTTTTAAAAAGGTGCACGTGTGTGTTCGATGTTCAAATCTCTAACTATGTTTACCCATGTGTGAGTGAATTGTTGTTGAAAATGTGACTGTGTTTGGATCATACGTGAAATCGATCTGTGATCGAAAAATGGCACTTACTGACGTTTACAAATAACCGCCGATTTCGCTAAAATGCGTGAGTTCATAAGAATCATATTGTTGTGTTTGTGTGCGTTTTTGTTATCCGCCCGTGAAGGGGCGAGTGAGGAAAGCACGGGATTTGGGGAAGTGAGTGTGACTGAGGGAAAGGCGGAGGAGCAGGGCGAGAGGAAAGATGTCAAAAGCAATTTACCAGGTGAGTGAGATTGTTAGAACATACTCTTGTCACTTGTCTAAATAAGCTCGAGTACTTAATTGATTATCGTGCTAAGTTAATTGGCTTTCTGAGTAATGAAAATGTCATCGTCAGTCTAATGACCAGACGGGTATTGATGGTAAAATAATTGCGTTGACTCCACTTTATGATATGAAAACTTATGCTTGGAAATGAAACAGGCGATCTCGCTGTTTCTCACATTACATAAGGGTTTTCAAGTTGCTTTTTTATCATTTTAATTGGTAAATAACTTGTACTTATATATCCACTAGCTTCGTTATCGTAAGCTTATGTAAATTTTCTATGATCGTTTACTAATAAATAATGACAATCATTTCAATACTGCTACATGTTTCCAAATAAAATGATCATTGACGATTGTTTCCAGAAAACCCCACACATATTCCGCCTTCGATGCTATTTAGATATCCAATAAGTTTAATCCTTAACCTTTATGTTTTATGATATAATCACTAAGTGACGTATGTATCTCCCTAGCAATAAGTCGTCATCTTAAAGCTTGTCTGACATCTTAGCCCTCAGGCCTACGTTAATTAAACAAACCTACGTTTTGAGTAACGTAATTGATTCTTACATAAGTGTTTCAACGAAAAGCTGGTTTTAACGGATTATAATTGCATTGAAGTTGTACATAATATTAATAAATACATGACACGGTCCAAAGGTAACATTGTAGCCTGTAGGTGTACGTTTTAAAATGGTTTTATAAACTGTCTGCCAATTGATTGAATACGTTATCTGTATCATGAAATAATCTGAGACGGCTAGCACGAAATCGTGCTCATTGTCCAACAAGTACTAAATATATGCCTAAATACGTTATAAAAACAATATAATGTATGTCACGTTCACTAAAGTACTCCTTAAATATAACATTAAACTCATCAAAATTATATATAAGCTACACAATTAATACGTTTACCACAAGATTTTCGTCAGATTCTCGTATGTACTTAATATTGAAAAAAAAAAAAAATTAAATTGAAAATTAGGGAACGTTTTCTAAACAAATCACAACTAAATTAGCAGACGTTCTCAATGTGATTAAGGTAATTGAATATCGATTATTAATATAACTCGAATCGGACTAAGTTTTTCTTATAACCAATGAGTCATGATATAGGTACCTTATGCAGTTTGGATGACAGGCATCATTTAAATTTAATTCAAATAATTTATAAAACCCGACGATTTAACCGTTCGAATAATGCAAAAATTCATGAGTTAGTCCTGCTTGACCGATGCTGTTTTAAGACTCTAAGTAGTTCTCACACAAGGCTATGTTTTTTGATAGCCATTATTATTTTTATTTTATTTTTTATTTTATTTATAAAAGGTACCTTACAGCTAATTTATACATGTGAGACTTGGATACACCGTTCTATTGTATTCATAAGTTACTACCTATTGCAGTTCTACTAATATTTACAATATAATTATCAAGTTACACACTTCATATTGTAGATATAACTATATATAGCCATCTAACCCGGCATCGCTTGTCGTACACAAATAGCCTATAGCGCTCGGGGATGAATGATAGAGAGATTCCGTAGTTTCTGAGATCAGTCATTAGGGCATTCAAAAAAACTTTTAATCCATTTATTGATATTGAATTGCAAATATTTACGGGAGTTCGATAGTGATTATATTGAAGCGTTTGCCTTGTTTATACCAAAACACAAAACTTTCGTCTTTTTTACGGGTTGAATATTTTATAAACAAGTCCCAACTAACTGCGCATAACATGTATTAATTCAGATAAACAATCCATTAAAATTTTATCTTTTTGTTTCACTAACTTCGTGGAATCTTCTAATATATTATGCTACTTGGAATTGAGATGTTTCGTCATAATAAACAGAGGTTAATCATATCGCCCACATAACACACCTGACTTGTTTTTGTGTTAAATATTTGTACCGGTAGTTTATTAGATGATTAGATTACAATATAATTTAAGTGTTTCTATTTTTTTTTGTTGTTTCATAACAAACGGGTATTCAAACATCTGTGGGCGTATTAATAAACGACTATCCGAGTGGAAAGCTTTCTGATGATAATTATATTTTAAATTGAATGAACAATTAATCAGATAGTGTCAAATAGAATTGAAATATTTGCCTTTAAGGGAATTCTTCATAAATTAAATAAGTTTATATATGACAATACCTGTCCTTCTGTAGTTTCCTCACTAATTTTCCTAGAATCGGACCGGCTTCTCAAGTGGTGTGACATGCCCTGTATAGAAAGATGCCCCATTTAAGACGTTATATCTTCCCACGTACGTCTTCCAAAAGACCGGGCGCTTTCCTCTTGATAGTCCTAGTATTATGGAATTGAGAAAACAGTTAGAAACGTCACCCCTAAACCTTGTCTATCCCGATAGCATGATACATTGCGCCACCACCAAACAAAGCATGCATTGTTAGTACCGCAGTATTGTGGTATACCAGCGTTGTAATGCAAATCGCTTCACACGGCTTCCGTGACGCAACCTTTTCGCAACTCGCCTAACCTACGCGTAAGCTTATCTGTGGCATTTTAATTGCAGTGCCATTGAAATTCGTTTCGGCTGTCATAGCTTAGTATTTTTGTTATCAACATCGTATTAAGGTAATATTGTTATTGTTCATGGCTTCATAAATACAAAGATGCCAAAGTAAATAATTAAAAATAAAGGATATTTACGAACAGTATCATTTAGACTTATTGTCATTGCACAGAATTCCAAAGATAGATTTTCATATTTATACTGCAACTAGCTTCAACAAGCGGCGTCACGTGCGGTACCCGGGTAGCTTGTGTGTTAATCCACTCTATACCTCTTTCAATACAAAAATTTCATACAAATATGTTAAGCTGTTTTGGCGTGCTAGAGTAACAAATAGTACATTCTTATAAACTTTCTCAATTATAATATTAATAGGATCTGCAAATAGTTTTACCCATATGAAAAAAAAAAACATTTGTCATCTTCATTCGTTGAAAATACATTTAATATATACACCGAGAATGTGAAAATAATCTTCCAGGCTACATAAGCAGGCTAACCAGTCACGTATGACTAATTACAAAACCTAGTTCCTAGGTAATTTAAAGCCTAACACGCAATTACGTCTAGACTTAGCTCCAGTAAAGTGCAGCTATGTCGGAATGTTGCTTTCTGATGTGTAGTGAAGGGGACGCCATTTTCTATGTTTGCTCGACAAAGGTTACTTGCGAGTTACATATTTGTTCAGTTCCTATATGGCGCTACAATAAATATCTATTTACGCGTATATTAGCTATATGTATGCGAAAGTAATGTCTTAACTAAAAGCATAGACACTGTCTCGTTCCTGAAGAATCCAAAGACTTTCTATTTTTGGGTCTTTGGTAGCGATATTCTATTATGATAGTAGCTGCACGCACGTAGTCGTTATCACGTCACGTATCGAAATTGAAATAATATAAACTATCGTATCTTTTAAGTTGGACCAAACTGCACATGTTGGGCAAATTTGATTAAATCGGATACGAAGTTTAGGAGTACATCGCGGACAAACAACGTGACACGTATTTAATATATATTATAATCAAAGAACTAATATATATTTGTTTAACATGCTTTTATTAGCTTCATCTGTTCTATATGTTTGTATGAAACCGTATCCATTAGGATCGATTCTGGCAAAGTGTGTACACTTATCAAGGATCGATAAAAATACAATGTATGAGTTTATCTTATTATCCTGACTAGGATCGATAGGATATAATATTCCGTACATAAAACAATACATTTTATTGATTCTATTGTATTTATCTTACTATGGATTTGATTAGGTTTATGAAATTTTAGTGTAGGTAATATCCCTACTTCTATCCTAAATATAAAACGGATAAAATATCATTTTTGTTTGATTATTCTAACAGGATGTGGTAACTTTCTCTATATTCATAATAATTTAAACGTATTCAATAATTAAATGTTAATTATTATGCTATTAATTACGTTATGCATTCGTGGTAGCTGAGATTTTAGATATATATTACACAATCTTGTGTTCTTGATTGAGATTTCTTATAAATTTAAAGACCTGTTCTATTGGCTATGTGAACTTGGCACCCGACTTAAAAAAAATTCATATTTTTTTGCTCCATTCGATAGATTTAGATATGTAGTC
>NC_052114.1:507963-511476 GCF_012273895.1 Zerene cesonia
CGACTACATATCTAAATCTATCGAATGGCGCAAAAAAATGTGAATTTTTTTTAAGTCGGGTGCCAAGTTCACATAGCCTGTTCTATTACGTATCTACTTTTGAATCTATATGAGATATATTGAGTATGTACTTGTTTATTTGTTTATAACTTTTTTAATATAACCGTAGGAAAGGAAAGGAACCTTACAATTACAATGTACAAAAAATACAGCATGTTTTTTTAGGCTGTTTTGTATTATAATAGAAATCTCTTCTTGGCAACAGAAGGAAAAAGTAGCCACCTTAATAATATTAAATGGAACATGGGAGGTAAGAAATGTAAGATGAATATGGTATTTATCGAAGTATCCAGCTTTTATCATGCATCTAATGGTTTAAATTACTGCTTAAATGTATGTGTTTTTGTTTATTTATGGTTAGGTTAGGTTAGGTTAGGTTAGGTAAGATGAATATGGTATTTATCGAAGTATCCAGCTTTTATCATGCATCTAATGGTTTAAATTACTGCTTAAATGTATGTGTTTTTGTTTATTTATGGTTAGCACAAAAAAGTTCTGTGATTATTTCTGTCTTTTGAGTTTTAATAATAAAACGATTAGATAAAAAACTCATTTAAAGCTGTCTTTGCTGTTTGCGGTTTGCGGTTGTTATTCTATTCGCTAATTTATTTACGACTCCATTTTCGAGGACAGTCCGTGCAATTGTGTATAAGTTTAAAGCACGATAGTGGTGAATTTATAAAGTCAACCATTCATGAAACGTTATACAGTAATCATTTCTTAAAAATATTAAAAAGCATTATTTTTTTATCTTTTTAAATATAAGTTTAAACAGTGGGCTATAAAACACTTTTTATCTAACATGTGAAATTGTAAAGTAGGATTGAAATTAAAGTTTTATGTATGTGGTTTTGACGATATTTTTATTGCAAGAGAGAATAATGTTAATATATTTTTTAATGATTCCAAGGATGACGGTTAAATTTCGAAACGAAAAATTTTCTTTAGTGTTGTACTTATACCTATCGACAATAGCCCATTGATTGCGAAATAGTGATGTCTCGACCGTGAACTGTTTTGTGAAATGAACTATGCAAATTGATGTACAAAGTATTAGTTAGAATTCTATGAAATCTATTGTAAATTGTTAGCAAATATCTTTTTGGAAAATTTACTCCAATGAATTTTTATTTGAATTCGATGTTTCGTAAATATTGCATAGGTGTGTTATTGGATTTATTGCTTGACCTCTGTGTTATCGCGTTTCTAAACAGTACAGAGGTCGACGTATAATGGTTTATTTCAACGGCTAAAAGCTCAATGCAAATTAAAAGGTAAATCACAGGACTGTAAAAATAATATCAATGTGAAATTATACATTATTTTAGAGTAACATGAAGTTTCTTCATAGAATCTGTTCTTATATATCGATCTGTGTTTATTTTTAACTTATTTCAAAAAGGAGAATGCTCTTAACTTCTACTGTTTTTTGTGTTTGTTACCTCA
Organism: Zerene cesonia; assembly: GCF_012273895.1. Lineage (NCBI taxonomy): Eukaryota > Metazoa > Arthropoda > Insecta > Lepidoptera > Pieridae > Zerene > Zerene cesonia. Next base: position 509,470 of record NC_052114.1, read on the forward strand.
TAGTTATCACTGACTTAACCGATTTTGGTGTTTCTATTCTTTCTGAAAGGTATCTCCCGTTAGTGTCTATTGCATTTAGTCTAGTTCTGGCATTTTGATGGTGGTCTAGTTTCTTTTTTTATAATAACTAGCTGCGCCCGCGGTTTCACCCGCGTAAGTCCGTGCCTATGTGTTATTCTGTTGGTCCAGCTGTCTACGTACCAAATTTCATTGCAATCGGTTCAGTAGCTTTTGCGTGAAAGAGCAACAAACACACACATCCTTACAAACTTTCGCATTTATAATATTAGTAGGATAGTAGGAGTAGGATTTCAGTTGTGTGTACAGTAAAAAATCTTATTATTATTATGTCCATACTATAAGTACTATAAAATTATAAAATATGCAAACAATACAACAAAGGCCTATTCATTGATAGTTTTATGCCTCGAGGCATTGAGAATTGTGCGAAAAATAAATCGTATGTGATGAAACTTTTGTTCCCAATGCTCAATGAGTTTTACGCAGTTTTATGCTCTTATAATTTATTACGTTCATTTGTTGATGAAATCGCGATTGGATACTTTCCGGTTTTATTAACGAGGTGCGTTTATATGTAAATTGCACTTCAATATTTACTCCGAAATTGTAGGTTTTTGTGGATCTATTTCAAAGACTGAGCATGTGATTTTTAATTACTTATATCCTATACTGTTTTAATTTAAGAGAATAGGTATTACATAAATAAATAATACACGTTTCAATATTGAAAATAACTTCTTTCTATAAGCGATAACGTTAAACAAAATATCGGTTTCATAACAGTCCAGACGTTCATTGTACACGACAATGAAATAATATTTCGCCTGACTTGAATTTAAATAATTTTGAGCTGAGCTCGCTTCACTTTCTATTTAACATTATTTTTAATTTATTATGTAGTTAGTCTATGGTATACCTAAATGTTTGAAGAGGTTCGTAAGATAATTTAAGAATAAATATTGAATTGTATTTTTTGAACGGCAATGTAGAAAATAAAGGTAAAAGCAATTACCTATTATCATAATTATAATATTATATTCATCGTACATTCAACAATGTCCTTACGAACAAAATTATTTCGTTCGTTCATATGACAACGCGAAATTTATCTTTCAGAACTGTGGAAATGTCTTGAAAACATATATAACTACGGGATTTACGACACAATATATCGATTATCGACAGGTGATAATTCCTGAACGAGCTTTCACCGGCCTTTGTGTCGTAAATGGGATATTTAGCATTGAAACAACAGTTTGTTATACATATAGTTTGATCAATCGTCAGGGGTGTGTATAATCGTGGTAATAGAATGAAGCCTATAAAATAATATACGTGCGAAAATTTCTTGTTAATCCCACAAGTCGATTTGACGTGGTTGGGATATAACGTATTTGTTTGTTGTTGTGTAGATATCAATTTAATATGGGAACTATAATTAGCCACTCGTTTTTTGTAGTTTAACAGATGCAGCATCATAATTTTGGGGAAAACTTTTATGCATGTCATTCAAACTAATTTTAACAGTTTTAATAACAAACCTACATGTAAATGACGTATATTGACAAAGGCCGATAAATATGAAGCAAAAGGCCAATCAATAAAAAGCTATTTATTTGCTATTTAATTTATGAATATAAAACATCATATGTTTGATACACATAATGTTTAAGATTTCAATAGATAATTAAATAGCGTATGTGCGATATTGACATTGCGTGATAACACGAAGTGTCATCTGTAATGATTTGTGTGATTTGTACATAAAAATACATTTAAAATGATTTTACACGCGATGTAAATAAGTAATTAGTGAATACTAAACACGCATTCGCTCTCTGAGAAACGGGTCGATTTTAATAATGTCAAAAGTAAATACAGAGTCACAACATATTCTATGTAAAAGCTAAAATATTAACAAGTATGTGTCGAATTTCTTATATATAACAAGCTTTGCCCGCGACTGCACATCAAAACCACTTTCCC
>NC_052114.1:512476-518754 GCF_012273895.1 Zerene cesonia
AAAATTATTTTATAGTTTTTAGTTTGATGTGCTTGAAAAGCGTGTTTTTTAGTTTTTTTAAACTATATTTTATTCTCTGTTATTATACATCTAAACAAACTCTTGAATCACTCTGTCTTAAAAAACATAAAAATCTGTAGCGTATCTGTAGTAGTAATTTTAAAGATCTAATCATACAGACACACAGGCGACGGAAAACGACTTTGTTTTTATACTGTGTTGTGATTACATGCCATTACGTGAACCCAAAAAAAAAAAAAAAACAAAGAAAACCCCATGAGGTAAGAACAGGAGTAAATGAGTACGTTCTAAGTCCTCCTCAAATAAATAAGGAAAACTTGTTTGGTTTTATGAGAGCATTCATAATTAAGACTCAGGCTGGCTATAAACTGGTCGATTTTTATTAAGCCAAAAATTAAATGTATTACTATCCTACTTGTATGAGTTTGAGGAGTATTTCTGTTATGTTAATATATTTTGCAATAAATAAATGTTGCACCTAAATCTACAATCTACAAGGTACAATAGATATGTAGACCTATTATTATGAAATACATTCGAGCGTAAAGTCGTTGCATTGTATAGTAATGTACACGAGCCTTTTTTATAATATGTAATTTTTGTTTATAATTCAACTGTAATATTAATTGGATACAAATCAAAATTTGAAACTACTTAAGTTTACAAACCTGTATTATAAAAATTCAATTCCCGTATCAAACATTATATATTAAACCCACAAAGGACGTATAAAAAGGTACCGTTCCGCTAGCAGTCGGTGGTTGCGTAACTGGTAAATAGTTACAACGAAACCTACAGTATAATAGTCCTTTTGTCTAAGCTATAAGTGCTATAATAGCATCACACACACGCCTAGTTTTTACCGTTATTACGGGTAAAGTTACATGAACTTCGCTTTCGCAATTAGCGCGGTTTCGATTACGATGTATTTTGTAACATCCTTACTTAAATGTAAAGAGAATAATTGTGTTTGTCCTCGAAGCATCTGTTTAATAATAATTGGTTGTAATTAACGAGTAAAAGTGTTTGTTAATTTTTATCATTCGCATGTTTTTGGTTTGGAATTCAGTGTGGAAATATAGTAGGATATTTTCACATACATTTTACGTTTCTTCGTTTATCATTGTTTCTTGTAGAATGTTCTATGTAATAAAATATATTCCGACTTCAAACCAGATGCAAACAAAACTGTTGGTTAGTAATTTGCGTAAGGCAAGCCACTTATTTTTTATTATAATACGTGAATCATTATGGTTTATGTTTACGCATGTCATAATATAATAGTTCCATCTAGTAAGAAAGTTTTGCGCATTATTTGAAGATACTGTTGTAACTGAGAGGCGATGTTTTACATTCCTCCTTCGTAGGAGCCTAATTACAAAGCAAGAGCAGATGCCTGTGTAATTTTGCTTTTGAGAATGTCATCGCATTGTACATATAATATGTACAATATGATTCGAGTGTTAGCAGTCAAGATCTTCGCCTACAGACTGACAATGGCATACGCAAGGCTCTGCGAAGGCGGTACAATGAAGATTGTTTTAAAAATTTTAATACAATGCCACGCGTTTGAACGTAATTAATTTTTAAGTTTTACACTGCGGATTTATATGTATGAGCGTGAATAATTTTCGTATTTCTCAACTTTTATTCTTTGTTGTTTTTATCATGTGGATAATCGTTTTTGATGAGTGATTCGTTATACTCATTGTATCTGATTCAGATAATACAACTCATTTTGAATATATGAATATTATTCAATATGTATGTTATGCGATTATCTTCCTTACTTCCATATTTTATGCGTTTATTAATGAATAAACTAGAAGTTGTATTTAACATGAAATCTTTATGAGTAAATAGAAATAATTTGATCACGAGGCGGCAACCGAACCCGCGTCATTTTGCCAAACCGTATCAACAATGTATTTTATTTTACATCAAAAAACAACTTACCCTAGATCTAACAATTCGAAGGCGCATTGTTAAAAATGATTATCTAGTTTCTAGATTTTTTCTAAATTTGTCCTTATGCTATAATCCCAAACAATACACGACACTTTGGTGTTTCGAAGTAGTTTTCAATTTGGCTGGTGAGGATCTAATTGTAATGCAAATCACGATGAGCTTCGGAATGTTGGACAAAAAATATGACTTGTTGTACGTGTTGAGCCAGATGATGAAAATGTATCTATAACTACTACTTATATGAAAAATATATGATGAATCTATATAAAGGGGTCAAATAAATTGTATCTTTGATCAACATATGTTAGGCATATTGTTTTCTCTCTTTAAACCATAGGTAAAGTAATAAATAATTGTTAACATACTATGCACTTTTATTATTAGAAGAAAATACTTGATTGCTTGTTAGTATGTTTGTTGCTTCAACAACTCTTCGGTGGCGTTCTGCGGCCTAGTAGCGACCAAATATAACATTCAAACATTCCATTATAAAGTAATTAATATTATAAACGTGAAGGTTTCTTAGTAGTTTTTAGTATGTGGTAGTCGAGCACGCTTCGGCACGAATTGGGCCAGCTCGCACCGGGGAAGTACCACACCCCCACAGAAGACCGACGTGAAATAGCATTCTGCTGTGTTTCGAACGGTGAGTGGGGGAGCTGGAGGCCCATATCCTTTTCTTTACCTTTCCCAATCCTTTCCTTTTTACCTATCGCCGATCCTTTCTTAATCCCTTCCCAAAAAAAAAAGTCGGCAATCCATTTGTAGAGGCGTAAGGTCTGCAATGGACCTTATGTCTCTCCAAATGTTCATGGGCGGTGGTAGCGCTTACCATCAGGCGTCCCACCAGCTCCATTGCCGATGGTAACATAAAAAAAAAAAAAAAAAGTGGATAGATGGATGTATGGATGTTTGTTATTCGAAAACAGCTTATCGTATCTGTATAAAATTTGGTACAGAAGTAGATTACAGTCTTGATTAGAACATAGGTTTCTTACCCGGGTTCCATGCGAGTGAGGCCGCGGCTGACAGCTCGTAAACGATCGACGAACTTCTAATGTCATCGATTTATTATTCCGATTTGTATCCAATTTTATTCTATAAAACCAGTGGCGCATGTATTGTGTTAAATATTCTTCATAAGTAATATTTATGAGTACACTCCAATATTCCGTAACATAAGGAACCGGTGCCGGATCGGAATGTTAAAAAATAATTAAAAAAAATAACATTATAACATACAAATAGCAAGCAACTTTAACTATTATGTTGATAGGTTTCTATTACATAGGTAATGGTGACGAGACTAAGTGTGTACTCACATAATGGTAATGAATAAGTAAGTGGTGATAATATAAACGATATTTAAATACGTATTGGATGACGCTCAGTTATCGATATTCAAATATGTATAGAATTTTTAGAATTGAAAGAGCCATTGACATTTAACCTAGACCAAGGAAATAGCTAAACAGATTTTTTTTATCGCGTCAGTTTTGTTTTTTGAATAGTCTTTATTTTGAAGTATCTATAAGAAAAATCGATAATTGGCTATAAGTTATCTGCTGATGAAGAGTACATTATAAGGTTGCTTTTTTTCTCGACAAGTTTTCGAAAAGTAAAATAAAAAACATCCGCTGAGTAAATATTACTGAAAAAAATCTTATATTAGATGTAGAGTACATTTCAAATTTTAATTCAATTTCAGACAATGTTTGTCCTGTTTTTAACGCAATACACTATATTCTTCAACCCATTATTTTATATTTAGTTTAAATACCAATTTGCTTTTAAAATATCTATAAGTATGCCTGTATTGTTTATATAATGTATGCATGTATGTTTATTCCTTCTGACTGGCACTCCAACAAGGGGCTACTGTAAATCAGCGCTGCGCATTACGCGTAGCACATGCTGAGTAGTTACCCTTTTTAGCACCACACTGATTAGTCATAAGTTCACTTTTAATTTTAATTTAACTGTGTGTAAATGTGGTGGTGTTAAATAAACATTCTTTCTTTCTTTCTTTCTTCTTTCTGTATTTATGAATAATTCGCGTTTAAAATCCTTATAAAAGTTTTAATTCCTAAATGAATTTACTACCAGTTGTACTAATTTAACCATATCGGAAAATACGCCGAAGGCATGTTAAGAAAACACTCGCATTTTAAAAACAAATCTTTTTAAAGGCTAAAGGATGGAAACTGACTTTTTTATACAACAGAACCTTGAATATATTTCAATCTTATTACCATACAAGTCTTATAGGAAAAACAATTTTATCTATTTATGCATAGCCTGTGTTTGCGTGAATCGAAAATTTCCGAACAAGGTTGGTGATGAGGATGTGAGGTTATCGAAACCATTTATGTTACTTTTTATGGGTACCTATAATTAGTAAGTAGGTATGGGGTTTCTATGTAATATTAAACTATCTATCACTACATAGTATAAAACAATGTCGATATTCTGTCCCTATGTCCCTAGTCCCTATGCTTAAATCGTTAATACTACGCAACAGATTTTGATGAGGGTTTTTATAATAGATATAGTGATTCAAGAGGAAGGTTTATATATATAATAACGTCTATTAAAACTACTCCGAATTAAATGAGAGCGAAGCCGAAGACGATTATCATGTGCAGTTTTAAAGATCTAAACATACATACATAAGGACAGGCGCGGGGAACGACTGTTACATTTATCATTTTTATTATTGTGTCATTTAACGAGGGATTTCATAATATAACTATAATAAACATAATCAGACATTCATAGCATAATCGGATATTCAAATATAATAATTGAATACAAGTATATGGTACTTTTATTATATGTTACATTACACTTTCTAATTCAAGTGTGTAATTAATAAGAATAATTACAGTTAAATGAAGGCAGTTACACTAATAGCTAACACGATTGAGATAAATAGCTAATGATTCTATTAAATGGTATTAATTACTCCTAATTTGTACTTGGGTTTGTTCATAATCAGTTAGTTATAGAACGAATGTAACTATATAGAGCTGTCAAAAATATAATACGTATAAATTAAGGGCACACACACATTAATAAAATCAAGGAATTAATGATCTCGGCTGGTTCTGTTCACAAGACCCAATTCAGTATGCAATTATAACTAGACTTTTAGTAAATGGCGTATTTCTGACTATAATACGTAGGTATGCCGTATGCGTGTTATGTGCTTGTGTGCGTTTTTTGCTCATAAAGGCTCCTTAAAAACCAAGTTTGAGAGTTTAATTCATATAAAATCTTTTATATAATCAACCTCTAAGTCAACATACATCCAGATCCTTGTGTGGAAGTTCGTCAAACAATCATTCATCCACGCTACAAAATTTCGTGTTTAATCAGTGTAGCATGAGCGTACATTTTGACACTAATATAAATAAAATAAAAACAAAACTATAATGAACTATTAAAAAAAACACACAATGTGTATAATCATTAGATTTGTATAATTTCAAGGATTAATATCACGTTCGCTTATTTACTTTATCGTTATATGGACAAACGATATGTCCGTATCATTATAATTCTAAAGGCCACTCAAACGGGAAAGCGAAATAATAATTATAATCTGTGGTGCAGCGTTTATGTTGAACCAGCTGCGCCCCGCGGTTTCACCCGAGTTAGTCTGTATCCCGTAGGAATATTGGGATAAAAAGTTGCCTATGTATTATTCCAGTTGTCCAGCTATATACGTCCCATACTTACAAACTTTCTCGTTTATAATATTAGAAGACTGCTGTCGACTGTCTTTGTAAAATTTGTACTATGCGTATTGTAATAAAAGGCTATCATTTAAAATTGGATACCGAAATGGCGGGTAGGACACCTACTATGTCAGTCCGTATGGATTTAGGGTTTACTTCTCAAACTCAAACCTAAAAATTTATTTATTCAATTAGTTTTATCATTATTTATATCACTTAAAACAAAATTGAAAATACGTAATTTATTTATAATTTATTACAATTCTAAGACTCGCATAGTTTCCACATTCAGGTCGACTGTTTTCCACGCTAATATTATACAATTTGCATCCTTATTTTTGTTACATAAGATACATAATAGCGTGCGGTGTAACATCCTTTCCGTTGAGTAGCCTCGGTGATATGATCAGCTACTGATTTACCGACGAAAATAGACTTAAATCGGTGGAGTTAAGACTTATTATTGCTTAAAGGATTAATCGACAGGTTCTCGTCTTACAGTTGGTTTATGTTACTTATAAACTCGTAATATATTTGTATGACACTATT
>NC_052114.1:519754-522218 GCF_012273895.1 Zerene cesonia
AAAAAAAAAAAAAAAAAAAAAAAACACCCAAAAGCGGTAATTTAACAATGCCATCATCGATTGTACACGGACTGTATAAGAGCGTGAATGCACAATAGCATTGCCGATACCTTGACCTGACCACACTCGTTTCCCTTTAATTTTGTTTGTTTAATTAGTCGCATTCGGCTTTATTACTGCATATAACTTAATACCGATAAACAGGTGTATCGTGATGACTTATTAAGAAAATATATATGTCGGTTAATACATTATAAATCAAATGTTTAAATGCGGGGGTGGATCCTGACCAGATAGTTTTAAGTATTATGGGCTGAACTGCTTGTTCTTGTAGCGAAACGAACCAATTTTACAGTATAAAATTCAAGAATTTGGCTGCATAAATGACCTGATAATCATGATATAATAACACGAATAATTATTCATATGCAATAACCAAGTTACGTTAACTATAGTAATAAAATTAAGCTGCCGTTAAAATTTTTTCGGAGCATTATTGCTTTCATTATCTCTGATTAATGAAAAACAATTATGTATCGTGCTAAATTCAGTCTTGGCTTAAACAGATTAGGTTGATATTCTATTGCATTGTTTGTTAATAAAATGCATCAGTTATTTCGCGCGCTTTTCTCTGCTTTCTCGAGTACGACGATGCGTGACGACGCGTGGTCGTCTATCTCTTTCTATTATATAGCGATGTCTCATTCACGATTGGAACAGTTTGCTTTTCTCCGTTGGAAAACTAATATTCAGTTATATTAATTGAGTAATGTTAAATAATATTCTGTGCTCATTCGAATTCAGTTATGAAATGAAACCTATTGCTAATTAAAACGACGTAGTTGAAAAAGTAAGAACAATGATATTTTTAAATAATTATTTAATAAATGTAAATATTAAAACTTTGAATTTTCGTGTTTAGTTATTCTAATGTGCAATCAAATAATAAATAACAGAAAATCAATTTGCATAGTTAATGAGTTTGTTGGCTTTTTTTTTAGAATATCTAGATACTTAAAATAACGGAATCAAAATAACGATACTTATTTATAATAATTAATGGTGTTAATTCATCAACCGGTTTATTCTGTCTAAATATTTTCCATTTCTATTAGAAAATGTTTCAAAATAACACATTTATGTAGAATATGAAAGACTATATAAATAAAATGATTTTTTTGTATTCCTTTAAAAGGGTCATACAATATGTGTGAAGCTTTTAAAGTGGAGTACTTTTTCCATTAAAATGTACATAGCTATTTGTAATTTCTTATAGAATTTTGTTTGATGATAAAAGAAAGAAAATGCTGTGTTCAAATACATGTATAAATGTAAATAATATGTAAGTATTATATATAAATTCATACAAACGAATTCTATAAGAAGAGCTGTTAAATAAATAGGTATATTACGCATAAGTTCGGAATTCGATTTCCATATACCTAAAGATGTCGGTACGAAAGTACCTTCCTGCTTTTCAATGGACTTCGAAAGATAAGAATCATATCAATTCGTTTTTTTTTGTGTTTGTTACCTCATAACTTTTTATTGGGTGGATCGATTTTTATGATTCATTTTTATTTAAAAGCGTCAAGTTCCTCAACCTACTTATTTTATGCAGAACTTCTTATTGACGCAAATTAAGCAAACGAATTCCTACAATTTAAAATGTTCGCTTCAAAGTAAATATTTCAAAGGTTATGTGGTATGATGCTACGACCTTAGTCCCTTCACTGACTAACATCATATGGTTTTGTGCTTACGAAATATTGGGAATTCATCGTGGTCAGGAGAGGAGTGGAATCCCCGGTTGTTTACATATATTAGTTGTGTTGGGAAAGGATTATTTCTAGAAAACGTTTTTTGCTCGACTTGACAGCCGTACCCTCAGATTTTTTTTGTCAACCTTTAAACGATGTTTCATTTCTAGCTTACCGGGATATGGTGATAAATAATGTCCAGAGCAGTTCGAACTAGTAGTTCCCGTGGTAAGCTAACACAAACATACTCTTCAGCTTTGTGGTATTAGTATAGATATTATTTCGATATGCGCGAACAAACACACCAATTTCATTTGTATTAAAATTAAAAGTATGTGAAATGCTAAAATAAATATACATATAATTCTAATTGAATTCGTATTTACTATGGCATTCACGATTCTTTTAAACATCTTCGGTCACGATCGTCTTATAAAATGGCGTTTAATTGAATGAAATTAACACGGATCCTACTATAATGGCAATGCCCTTAAAAAGGTACTTTTATTACAAACAACGAGGCAAAGAATCTCAAATCAAGATATTTAATGAAAATTAGACGTCGTGTTTTCGTGACTCCTATTTTAAATAATTCGCTTCATGATTGCTTTTACGGTAATCGTTTCATAGTCCGGTCATTATACGATATTGAAATAACAAAAATTCCGACAGAGCTGAATTTTGGTGAAGACCTTTATTTTACT
>NC_052114.1:523218-536048 GCF_012273895.1 Zerene cesonia
CCATATTAGTAGAGGGGATTTTCGAAGGGACTGACACACATTAAAATATATTGTATTTCCAGAATGTAATTCATAAAATAGACAAAAACAGGATGTTTTACTTGCTTAAGTACCTGAATGTGTGAATACGTGGCTGATGTATGCACATTATATAACGTGACTCTTGGAATCGTGATATCTGAGGAACGGTAAAACTTAGAGAAAAAATCATTAGGACTGTTTTTGTAGAGAATTTCAAGATCTATAAATTTGGTCTGAAGTATTTTTTTGATAAAAGTTACGGTTTTTGAGAAAACCTCAAAATACCTAAAATTTTGACCTTTGACCCCGAATAACTTTTGATGCACTTATGGGAGAGATGGGGACTTTCGAATTTTTGTTTCTTATAGTGAAATAAAGGTCTTCACCAAAATTCAGCTCTGTCGGAATTTTTGTTCTTTCATTACTGTTTTCAGGTCTAAATTGACCGGACTATCACTTAAAACAAACGTTGATGGTTGCTTGTGTAATATTTATTTGTCATTATAGGTTTTTTTTCGAAGAGTTAGGTAATTCTAATCAATAGCTTGTGAAATAAATTGAATATGCATTCGGATAATTGTAATTGATTTAAATTGCTATTGAAATAATACTTAGAATACTTACTTCAAATTGTTTTTTATTCTTGTTTGATATTGTACAAGAAAGGCTTTGTGTATTTAAACATTTAAAACCTATAAATATAGATTTCATTATTTTCACATAAATATTAAGGTCCTGTATAATGCATAGTTTCTGGCTTCTAAAGTAATGAAACGATTGCTTCAACTTCTCGCAGGGTGAATACTATTTTTACATGAATTCACTTCTTTGCGATAAGACCTCTAATTATTTACCCATACGTAAAGTTTAATTGTAACAATTTTAGAGCAATACATTAGCCCGTTCTCTTTTCCTCCGCTCTTGCACTTGTCTCTTCTCCAAGCAGTCCCAGACACTGTTCTGCGAATGTTCATGGGCGGTGATCAGTCGAACCGTCAGCTCAGTTGCCCGCTATGATATAAAAAGTAGTAAATAGTAAAACTAATAAATACCAGCACGTGGAACATTTCTCCATTGCTGATGATATTAAGTGATAGTAATAAGAAAGCCCAAACGATTCTACATTCTGTTTCATTTTGCTTATGTGTGTATCTGACTCAGTAGGTCAGTGGGAGATACGCCAGTCGCCACTCCACTTACGAGTCTAGTTCTGTGTATGTGACTGCAATATAGATATCTGTGACACTAAGAATTTGCCAGTACATTCGCAAAGATTTACCGCTTTCCTCGCTCGGGTTGACCCGGGATAAAAAAGTTTATAATCGGATAAAATTTCTAGTATCAAATCGCTTCAGTGATTTAGACGTGAAGAAGAGAGAGTTAGACGGACAGACAGACAGATCGAATTACTTCCGTATTATATAAGTAGATTAGTATGATTTTAATGAACGCAAGTACCCTATTTAATTCGTCTTGACCCAAGATTTTAAACATTTTTTGTGATAACCACAGCATGTATTTGTATTTTGGGCTAGGGTTTAATTATTATTTTTCCAGAAGGTTACTTCCATGAAGGACGACCAACATTTTTACATTATTTAAAATGATCAGAAAAATAAATAATTTTAACCAGAAATTAAATATATCACATGCAAATCGGTTTAAAGTTTCCCAATATGGTACAAGGTGACCCGAATTACTGAATTAATTAAAATATCTCAAGTTAGTATCGAACCAAATGCCTGTAATTCCTATAGCATTTGCTTAAATGGTCTGTACAGTGACCAGTACCATTTCAACGTTTGGTATGAAGGTAAATGGTTGAAAATACCTCATAAAATAATTAATCAACGTTTGTAGATAAAATCTGTGTTCATTGGGTTTACATTTGAGCAAATATAAATCTTGTATATCAATTTAATTGCATCATTGTGAAGGTTTGCTTCGTTCGGTTAGTACTCGGATAAACAGTAGTCATACCTACATGTCATGTACTATGTCGTACGCCTCATGGTAATCACCGCCCATGAACATTTATAGAGATTGGGCTGCTACAGATAGATTGCTAGATAGATAGAAGGAAAGGATCGGCGACATGAAGGAATGGACTGGGAAGTGTCAGAAAATACGGAATGAAACACAGTACCAAGCTACCATTTCGATCCAATCTTCTGCTGTGTGGTACCTTCCCCCGGACCAATAAACGACTCTTATTCCTGAAAAAGGAAATGAAATTTATTGTGGGAGTCGAGCACGCTTCGGCACGAATTGGGCCAGCTCGCACCGGGGAAGTACCACACCCCCACAGAAAACCGGCGTGAAATAGTGGCATGCCACTGTGTTTCGTGCGGTGAGTGGGGGAGCCGGAGGCCCGTTTCCTTTTCCTCACCCGTCCTAGTCCATTCCTTCTTTCCAGTCGTTAATCCTTTTCTTTTTCCCTTACCCCATAAAAGCGGGCAGCGCATTCACAGAGGCATTACCTATGCGAATGTTTATGGGCGGTGGTGATCGCTTACCATCAGGCGAACCACCAGCTCAGTTGCCCGCTATGACATTAAAAAAAAAAAAAAAAAAAAAAAAATGAGAAGGAAAAGGAATCTTTTACTGTATTAATAAAAATATTGTGTGTAAAAAAAGGTTTTAATGTTAAAATTCAAAAAGAAATCGCAGTTATCTCGAAGGCGAATACAAAAGAATCTCGACTCTCGTCCCATATTCCCAACACGGAAGGCGTTTCCGCGGGCATGCGGAATGTCAATGTAAGCCAGTTGTGACTTGAGGCATGCCGCGTTTATTACTTCTGTATTTATTGTTATTTTATTACGCGTTCCATTGATAATAAATGCTTTTGCAATAACGGACTTTATAGCAGTGAATTATGATTTGTTTTATATTGTATGGGTAGTAGGGACTGTTATTATTTATAAATATTTTCATAAGATGTCTATCTACCTGGCCCACAAATTGTGTCATGTCATTGACCTATAATTTTTAATTGTTTTCAAATTAAAAATAAATATGAACGTACAAATATAGTATTTGGTACTATTAAATGAGACTAATTCAAAGCATTATTGTTTTACTATTTATGGTGGGTTACTAACTAACCCGATTGGGGGGTTATTAACTTCTGTCATTAGAAAGAATTATTTTATTATTTGTTACTTGTTGCTGTATTGGCTTCGCTTTTGTATCGCTTTACATTTTTCATTTGTTAAAATATTTAATAACATATTATTTTGCGATGTTTTTATAGATTATGAATGCACAACCAGAGCATCAAGTTTCTATTAACAGTTTTTTTACATAATTATCGTATTACTTTAATCGTGGATATTAATTAGTTAACGATGATATGGTTCATTATTAATTGTTTATTTATTATTATTTAATTAATTTATATGCTATGCACGTTTTGAAATTTTACATATAGTTCAGACTTACCTCTATAATATCCTAGTTGTTTATGTTTTGTAATGATAACACTTTCCTATTTGCTAAATACCTTAGTTGCTAGTGTTGTAAAATCTATATTAACTAGATTAACGTTATAGAGATGAAGAGTTTATTTGTTTGTTTGTTTGAATGCGCTAATCTCAGGAACTATCTAGCTACTAATAGATACCCATTTATTGAGGAAGGCTCTATATATGTACCAAGTGTGAAGCCGGGGCGAACTGCCAGTTTTATTATAAAATGCTAAAATAAAGTAACCTACGGCCACTCATAACTACCAATATCCTTGTACGTATTCAAAAGATGCTTCGTAATTGGTTATTTTAAATTTGAATAAGATGAAGATTTCATTTAACAATGGTAAATAAAAAATCCGGAGGTGAGTCGAAATATTTGAATAATAATTACATACAATAAGTAATAAATGATGAATATAAGAGCTATTACACATATAACCCGTTTGTATTATTCTAATGTATTAATTAGTTTAGAACGCAATAATTATTTAATTATATTAATAAATAAGCTATAGTGTATAAGAAATATCTTATCATAAGCAGTTACATTAGCTTTTAGCAGCACATAATTTTTGTAAAAACTTATTCTTGTAACGGAAGGTATATATGCATTATTATTTTGTCGTTTATTATTAAAATTGTTTAAAGTGGTTATCTATCGATGAATAGTACTTTTCTTGCATTTGATTTTACGTGAGAGTTATGCAATGAGATTAATATATTTAAGTATTAGAATGTTATAATTTAATTAATTCATCATATTTGAAACAGTGAATAAGGTTACGCCCTATTCGTACAAACTATATTTCAAATTTTGAACAAGCTCACAAATGGATTAAACCCTTCTCCAAACAGATGCAAGTGAGTTTAAGGGGGTTTAAGCAGGGGTTTTAGGGGTTGCGGACGTATATAAACCAGCTCCTGTGACCCCTTTAAAGCGGCTCGACAGAACACAATGGGCCTTTAGTCGGTAAGAATCCGACATAACCCACTGCTCCTTCCCCTCTTCCTTCACCTCAAAAATCGCACATTTTAGTGAAGAATAACATAGCAGAATTCATTTGCTGTTATAATAAGGAAGTATTAGTAAATTCGCGTAGGCATAGAGTAAAGATACAAACCGTACCGTTCAAGCGTAGGTTTTTTAAACAACTAGCACAAAATAAACATAATTTTACGTAATGCTGTTTCTACTAAACGGCTTACATAAACACGAGGAGGTCAGCTTTATTAGAAGCCATTATGACATTTTATTTGAGCGGTGATAAGATGCTATTTGTTTTTATGTACTTTATTCGCTCAATTTTGAAATTATCATGCAGACGTGTGTTTTATTACCAGATTTACAAAAAATTTATTGGGGTATTGAAATAATTTTCGAAGGGTTTCAATGATAATGTGTTCAACAGAATCGTACGGGAGTGATGTTATGGTCAATTTTTTTTTTATCATGTAGTGACATAGTCTAATAATCCTGTAAAATTATGCTGTGGTAGTAGGTTGGTACCAACGTGAGTAGTATTGTGTATTCTTTCGCAATGTCAGACCAAACAATACGAGTAAATTTTAACATAAATAAACATTTGGGCTACGTACAGAGAAAATGTCAATGAACTCCAAACGTCAATATGAATTGTTTTTTTCTTTAATTCGAAAATCGAATAGTGAGCTGTCATTCTAGCGTTGTATAATCTCTGGAAAAAAAAAAAAAATCAAAATGACTAACACAATCAGGACATCCGCTTCCAAATAAGATAAAAGAACTATATTAAATCCATTTAACCTTACCACAACTTTCTCCGTGAAAGTAAAAGCTGGCCAGACCGGTTGCATTAACTGTACTGGCCGGTGTTTATGGTAGATAGGTACGCTATTTTCATATTCCAGTTACGCAAATGCTTGTGGGTATTATGCAAGTCAATTACACAGAACAAATATTGGTTTTTGTATGAATTGCTACCGTTGTTGTTTCTTTATAACATAACACTTATTAATAAGTAAACACTTAACACTACCTACGACTTATACGATTCGTAAAAGCTTATTCAATGATTTTGAAATAAGAAGAGTGACGTCTGAGTTTGTGGGTCACCGTAAAGGATAAAGAAAGGATAGTCAACGGGAATAATGGAATGGACTGGGAAGGAAGAGGAAAAGGAAGCGAGTCTGGCTCCCCTATTGTACATTGTAGCATTCCCATGTGCTTATTTTACGCCGATCATGTATGGTGATGTGGTACCTTCCTTAGTGCGAGCTCGCCCAATTCGTGCCGAAGTGTACTCAGTTTCCACATTAAAACAATCCTGTCCCACAGGCAATAAATAAATCCAAAAATGTTAATAGCAAAGCTTCTAACTTTTATTATTTAAAAAGATTTTACTGTAATGTGAAACAGGGTGACCTACATTGCGCATTAATTCTTAAAATAAGGAAAAAAAAAAATGTTCTAGGTTTTTGTAGATTTTAGTTATAGACATACAAGTCCCATACGCCAAAGGACATACAAGAAAATTTTTTGTACCTACCTATATATTAAGATTGCCACTCCTCATAGTACGCGCTCGAGGCTGTGTTTATCTCTAGTGATAATACTTATATAGCGAGGTGTGGTACATAACATAGGCGATAGTCAAGGCGCTACGGGAGACAAATAAGTTTTTCCAAGAGTTACTTTTTAATACAAAATAAATTACAATTTATTTTTTAAATTTATATCATTTAAATCCTATCCTGTCCTACTAATATTATAAATGCGAAAGTTTGTTAGGATGGAACCGATTGCAATGAAATTTGGTACGTAGATAGCTGGTCAACTGGAATAACACATAGGCGCACTTTTTATCCCGATATTCCTACGGGATACAGACAAACGCGGGTGGAACCGCGGGGCGCAGCTACTGTTTTATAAATGAAAATTTTTTAAAGAATATAAAAACCTCTACCGGGACGGGATTCAAACATGTGTCTTTTTGCCAAACCCTAGCAAGGCTTAGGCTCTCAGCCACTCGTGATCCCTAGCCACAATAAGTTCTAGAGGCTAGTACGTAGTATCTAGTACGTACTAGATACTCTTCCATTGGCTTGTAACAGTTGAAAACGAGGAAAGTTATATGTATATTCAAACGAAGAAATATAAATGTGTATGTGTGTGTTATGTCTGTGTATGAATGAGTGTGCGTGCTTTCGTGGAAGAGTGTGCGTTCGTGTGAGACTGTGGAAATATTGAAAACACACAGAGCTTGTATCGCAAACCACAGTATGGCAGAGTTCAAGTCGAGGCTCGCAAGGCGAGGCGTGGTGTAATTTTGGCGCGAAAGGTACGTCTGCTCGAATGATTGAAGGTTTTCCAGTACAATCTACACCACAGATTACTAAATAGTTACTACGTATATATCAATAGAATGCTGAAGAGTTTGTTTGAATGCGCTAGGCTCAGGAACTGTTTGATCGATTTTAATAATGTTCACCGTTCGATATGTATGTGATTCTTTAATGCTATAGGCTATCTACCACGGGCGAAGCCGGATGGATGACTAGTATAATAGATATACAACTACAATTATAATTTTTACCACGAGCGAAGCCGGATGGATGAATAGTATACTAGATATATATGACTGAGACTACAATTATATTTGTATTTTAAATTTTGGGAACTTATAATATATACATTTACTAGCTGCGCCCCGCGGTTACACCCGCGTAAGTCCGTATCCCGTAGGAATGTCGGGATAAAAAGTTGCTTATATGTTATTTCAGTTGTCCAGCTGTCTACGTACCAAATTTTATTGCAATCGGTTCAGTAGTTTTTGGGTGAAAGAGCAACAAACACACACATATCCTTACAAACTTTCGCATTTATAATATTTGTAGAATAGTAGGATTGCAATTACAATAATATTAGATAGGTGTCGAATTAATGCTTTTAAAATGAAACAGAATACCTCATATCGATGACTTGTGGCTAAGAAAGTCTAGCTCTAGTGAAGGGGATATTATATGTCCACTATCTAATGCTATTAATACTTAATATTATATTAAATTATTGATGTTTTCCGTCCGCATATCCGCGATGGATGATAATGTATGTGAAAGATTTATACTGCACTATGCTAGTGATTAGATTAACTATATATACCATTATATACTATCTAGCAAAGTCTACCGCGTCTTACCATTCAATCATTTTCACACAAAAGCCACTGGACCAATTTAAAAAATTTTTTCACTAGACAAAGGCTATATATGTACGTACCATGGGCGAAGCCGGGGCAAACAGCTAGTGCTATATAAAACAAATATTCAGAATCTTATAGAATTTTAGTTTCGAACCTTCAACCGAGAGATTGCAGTCCGGCCACTCAACTACCGAGCTATTGGTCAATATTTCCTCCAATTTAAATCTCAACCATTTCATAGATTCATTGAAATTTTAATGAGAGAATCTAAATTAGAATTTCGCGACGATTTAAAATTGGATGTGGCAACATCGCGTAACTATGGCAACGGTTGTTAATACAATATTTAAAAGTCCATTGCTAAATTTAACTATGTTGAATCTACGATTCCTTGCTTCACTGAAGCATGAAAATTAGTTATTTTTTTAATAAATCTATGAAAGATTGTCATTGTTTCGATTTGAACTTGTTAATGAAAAAAGAAGAACATTTTAATAGCACCCTTACGTTTCTTCCTTAACTTTTTAAATCATAGAATATAATTTGAATTGCTATAAGTTATCAGCCCTGACACATGATTGAAACATAATGAATTTCGACCTTTATGTAAGACATAAAAAAATCTATAATCATAAATATATTGTTTATTCATGAAGCAGATAAATCTAAGTATATCGAATTATATAGAGTAAATATTTGATTGATTTTTAATGATTCAACGCAAAAAAATTCTAAGAATACTTACTACATAGACTATTAATAATACTAATTACATAGACTATTTTTTTTATCCCGGGTCAGCTAGGGCTGCGAGACAACAGAGACGATATTCAGTTTTTTCTGTCTCTACTAACTGCATAATTCTTTAGACCACATACAAAACATTTATTTCCAGCACCCATTGCATTCCCAACAATGACTGTTTACAATAGCGCCTATTGTTGCGGAAGCATTTCGAAATATCCGACTTCCGGCCGCCATCTTTTTGTTCTTTGGTCACAGTGTTGCCAACGTCCGCGCTCAGAGAAATATTTGTATAGTTGAGTGGATGATTCAATATAGGATTTCCTGTTTGTTGTTTAAATATATGGATGTATCACATGAGCATAACAGAGCTTTAAAAGGCATATATACTCGTGTAATGGTATTGTGAATAGTTTTAAAATATTTTTTAACTATTTATTTATTAGGTTAACACTATCCGTACTGCTGGCAACTTTATATTTGATTATCTGTACATTTTTCTTTTATATCATAATGGCGATGTGTTGCTATTAAGTTATTGGTATTTTACCAACCAGAATCGTTAACCATCAGATTGAGCTTTTTTTATTAATAACAGAAGTACTTACATTTATTACCTAACTTATGCTTCACCTGCTCTCAAAAGAAATTGTTGTTTGCTGATGTTTGGACAACATCTTTCATTCCTGCTCACCTTCTTTTGAACGAAGTGTGCTGTTAATTTCTAACTCAAATATTTATTTAATTAATTACAATACTTCTGGACTTTCGAATCGTCATAACGCACTTGTACCATTTACCTCCGTTTCGGAAAGCAGTTTTTGAGAAATGGCCTATCCAACACACAAAAACTTTCCAACTTTGTTTTTGTAATTTTGTATTGTTGGTATTTTATTTTTGTCACAAATACTAACTATGATTTATTATTTTTACAGGTAAGAACGATTTTGCAGTGCCCTGTGAGTAAACCAATAATCGTTTGGCTGACAGATCGTTTACGATACGAAAACAAGAATTTATGCTTTATTATTTATATCGTTAAATAGTTCGGCTGCATCCTAAGAGACTGTTACGATACGTTTCTGAATCGCGCAAGCGAAATGTTTTCGCTACAGAGCATCCAGACACACCACCTCCATTGCCGACGATGACATAAAAAACAGTCTCCTTGCTTTTTGATGGAGGAATTCCACCTTCCTTCCTTCCTCCACATTGGGATCATAGGCGTTATGACATAGGGTGATGATCAAACAGATGAAGAGAGGTTCTACGTACGAGTGCATATCACCAATTAGTAGGTACCTATTAATACCAAGTATGGTTTTTTGAGAATGATGTCACTGAAAAAAATATTCATAGCTTTGTGATAAAATGATGACGTTTGAAAACATATTCATAGCTGTGTATAGGATGCATTTTTTATAAATAGACAAGCTGGCATCGTGATGAGCCGAAACGATTTCATCTACAATTCATGTATATTAATTTTAAATTCTTCCCATTTTAATTGCAATAAGCTTTCGTCCTTGTATCGGCGTGCTTTTTGCTTCGATAATTGTGCGGCTGCGTGATTCTGCCATTATTGTTTGTAATTATTTAAAATTATTCTTAAGTCTCACGTCTTCCACGAAACTGGTCTTTGAGATGTTCCAACAATTATTACATTTTTTGTTTACCGATGACTGTAGCAATTTGCTTTATACTAGGTAGGGCTAGGGCTCAGCTAAAGAGTCTGAAAGGATATTATGATAGGCTGATAACTTGTATATGCGTGTAGTGATAACTATAAATTACCTATATTTATTTCACTACCAAAATCTGTAGGCGGAAATTCTTGCATATTGTTATAATTAGCAGATTTGTGTTTGAGCTAAACCTACTTATAATTAATTCAATATTTATACAGTATTAATGAACAATAACAACATGCATAAAATTTTCCATGACATAAATGTTTGATATAAACAAATACATAGCTGCCATAAGTATTAAATAATTAATTAACAAATCTCCTTCATACAATAGAATATATCATTAAAACAAGTGACAGACGTATCGACCTCATAAAACCCACTTTAATTC
Organism: Zerene cesonia; assembly: GCF_012273895.1. Classification (NCBI taxonomy): domain Eukaryota; kingdom Metazoa; phylum Arthropoda; class Insecta; order Lepidoptera; family Pieridae; genus Zerene; species Zerene cesonia. The sequence continues at coordinate 533,717 of NC_052114.1, forward strand.
AAAAACCTTCAACATTAGTTGAATATTTACCACTTAAATAAAGGCTTCTTCCCACGAGTTTTTACCACAAGTAATAACAAACTAATCTGTTTGATCTTATTGTATGTGATGGAAAAACACAGCAAATCATCAGGACAAATAATTATCATCAAGAGAATAGTTGGCTCAACTTATGGTAAGCGATCACCGCCCATAAACATTTACACAGTCTAACATCAAAAATTACGACTATAGGAGATTGAAGATCTACTTCAAGTTAACATCTTTTTAAAATGAAAGGAATACAGAAATAATTTATGACGCGAAAGAAAGTAGGAATTTAACGAGTAGGACAGATCGATCTTCTGTGGGAGTATGGTACCTTCTCCGCTGCGAGATGGCCCTAGTAGTCGCCACTACAGCCCTAGTACCCACAAATAAAGTTAGTTTCATAATTCAATACCTATTTATTGATACTAGATCTCATAATTTTTGAATAATCACGTAACATCTATATGAATAATTTCACAACGGATAATTCAAATATCACAAAGACACACAGTGTTAAAAAATAATTAAGAATAATACATATATGGAAGCAACTTTAAAACTATTGATAATAATTATATTACTACTACGTGCAAAATTTTAGCGAAGAGAAGTCCCGTGTCCCCTAATGTGGTATGGGGCAGATTTACATCTGTTTCATTGATCGATTTTTTTTATGGACAATGCCTTCTGTGTCCTGCCAGACCGAGACGTTTTGTTTTGTACGTCCCTACCGGGGATCGAACCCAGGACCCCTCGCTTCCACGCTCACGCGTTAACCACTGTGCCAAGGAGGCGGCCACGTGTAAATTTTACTTCTTCAAAAATGATATTGAAAGGGTTTTTGATTTGTAGGTACTTGCGTCCGATTCCTACATAAAACACAATCACAATGCAATGCAAATAAAAAACAGTTGACATAACAGTGCTTTTGTTATGTGTTTCCTATAATCATGTTCATTGCTGGATAATATCAAGTATTCTTGAAATAAGCAAGCGGCCTGTTTCCGCGAACTTTGACTTTAACTCGAATAATTTAAGGTTTAAAATAAACAGACGTAATGGAGATTTGTGACCTTGTTCATCGTTAAAAACGGAGATTTCAATTGAATTGAATTAATTAATGTTTGTTTTGTCGATCTTCTGTTTGTTTGTTAATGGTGCTTTATCGGAAATATTGTTATATTGCGTAAAATTATAACAATTTTTTATATCTAAATATGTCGAATGAAAATGTTTTTAAACAGTAGATGAGTTATCCTTATAATAAAATATTACTTTTGTATGGACATGAAGCGGTAACGTACGTAACAATCTAATATATAAAATTCTCGTGTCATCTCACAGTTTTCGTTGCCATACTCCTCCGAAACGGCTTGACCGATTTTGATGAAATTCTTTGTGCTTATCGTATCTATGAGAATCGGCCAACATCTATTTTTCATCCCCCTAAATGATAAGAGTAAGGCAGAACAGCGTTTGCCGGGTGCAGCTAGTTTAATATAAAATTGTATTTCTAAAGAATAAAACCCATCAAGTTTTAAACTATTCTACTACCAACGGGTTTTAATGTGAAAGATGAAATCAGCGTACAAACATAATGTGAAACTGGAGTAGTAGAAACACAGATTATATCTGGTAACACGCCACTGAATTCCGTACTACTTGTGTTCTAAATAAAAGAAATGAAATGGAAACAACGGTTTAGTATATTATCTTTATTTAGATAGAGGATTGGTGGTAACTGTTTTAAACCGCATACCGTCATTATCCTACTAATATTATAAATTCGAAAGTTTGTAAGGATGTGTGTGTGCTTGTTGCTCTTTCACGCAAAAACTACTGAACCGATTGCAATGAAATTCGGAAATTCGGTACGTAGATAGCTGGACAACTGGAATAACATATAGGCAAGATTTTTATCGCGATATTCCTATGGGATACGGACTTACGTGGGTGAAACCGCGCGGCGCAGCTAGTCTTTTTATATATAAAACTCAAAGGTGATTGACTGGCATAGTGATCTATCAACGCACAGTTCAAACCACTGGAGGGATCGGGCTGAAATTTGGTCAGCAGATAGATGTTATAACGTAGGCATACGCTAAGAAATGATTTTGATAAATTCCACCCCCAAGGGGATAAAATAGGAGTTGAAAGTTTGTACCATGATTTATTAAGACCGCGCGGGTGAAGCTGCGGGCAAAAACTACCATAATGTAAAACAAAGTTGCTTTCTGTCTGTGTGTTTGTATGCTTAGATCTTTAAAATTACGCAACAGATTTTATGGGGTTTTTATAGATA
>NC_052114.1:536141-571779 GCF_012273895.1 Zerene cesonia
TGGATGGATGTATGGTCGTTACTCTTTTATGCGAAACCAGCTAATCGTATCTGTATGAAATTTGGTGTAGAGATAGATTATAGTCTGGATTAGCACATAGGCTACTTTTTACACCAGTGAGTAGGCGAGTGACGCCGCGGGTTACTACTAGTAAAATAAAACCTCATTATAATTAAAATCCGCCATGAATAATAAATGCCACAATCTAAATTGTTAGTTAATTAGACCTGTATTGTAATGACATCATCATAAGTTTTTGCCGATCTTTAGTTATTATAATAATATAATCATTGTATAACATTGTTATTTGTTGTAATAATAGTCTTCTTCTCATTATCCTGATAATAATGCGCAGGTGTGCAGTATTTTCTACCGTATTTAATTATAAACTGAAGATGTAGCATCATTTCTGTTTTTATCAACAGAACAAATATAAAAATCTAGGATAATATGCTTGGTCATTTGTATTAATTATAAGAATAACATTAGCATAACAATAAAGTATTTAGAGAAATTTAGAGAAATTGCTCCTTAGCACTTTTTAAACCCGTAATTTTTTCGTGAAATTTGTTTTTTTTATTATTTTGTTTTTAACGTATACAAAGCATGCTTATGCAAGTATATTTCTTGGTTATATTTTTGCTATATATATATATTATATACTTGCTGCGCCCCGCGGTTTTACCCGCATAAGTCCGTATCCCGTAGGAATATCGGGATAAAAAGTCGCCTATATGTTATTCCAGTTGTCCAGCTGTCTACATACCGAATTTCATTGCAATCGGTTACGTAGTTTTTGCGTGAAAGAGCAACAAACACACACACATCCTTACTATGCTTACAAACTATATTATATATATTTAATATAAGTAGGATATGCCTAAGCAAATTATGAATATAACGTATTTGTTGTTGCATTTTGTTCGATTTACGATGTTTTATGCGTATATGTACGTACTGGTTTCGAACTGAGCAAACCGGCATGCAAAATTTTATTATTTTATGGTTATATCTTGTAAAAAAGAAATGCGTAGGCAATTTGAACCATTCGCTATAAATTATATAGGTTGGTTTTGCCTTGATTAAAAAAAAAATAGACATAAATATGATGCGCCGGTTTATATAAATATCGTTATAATATGATTTTAAATCCTTAAACTTTCACGGGTAAAAATTAAGATCTCGAAGTAATAACATTTTAGTAAAATGTTATGATAAGATGAGAATTTTTTTTATTTAAACTGCAAAGCGAGTTCCCAACGAAAACTTTGCATATTTGTTGTTCCTTCCATCGCAATTATATTTAATTCAAAGATTTTGCCGTTTCAACGAAAACTCGTTTGTTTAAATTTGTTTACAGACGACCTTTCGATGACCTAGGTCGTTTGATTGATGTCAGATATTTTGGTTGTGTATTTTAGTGAAACATGTTACATTCGGTTTTTTTACATACTTACTAAGAAAGGAAGCTTCACGGCGGTGTTTTTGCGCCGTGGCAAGATAGCTCTTGTTGTTGTTTATGAAATAACTTATCTGTCTTTAATCTTTCATCTACTACCTTTAGTTAGTCAAGGGAAAAGATAGACAGACCTAGCGTTTCACCGATGTGAATATTCTGGGATAGAAACGTTCCTGCCTCCTTTCTCGGGTCTCAAACTATCTGAGTACAATTTCATCCAAATCTTGATAAAGAAAATGAAGAAATCAGACGCAGAGTTACTTTCGCATTTATAATATTAATATTGATAATATTAATGAATGATTTAATCTGTATAAAAAAACAAATGCATTGAAACACGAGACTTATCCATTCATTTCGATACAACGGTAATAAAAATAAAAACAATAAAACAGCAATGTTTTGATCGTAGTTTACAACCGAGCAATTAATTAACAACCATTTTGTTAAAAGTCAATCATTCAATAATTAAAACGGACCTTGACAATTCATCGAAGTTACATTTCAAGTGATGTAAGCCAAAACTAATTTGAAACTAGCTCTTATCCATGGCCTTTCATTGTCCTGGGTAAAATGGAAATAGTTTTATAAACGTTTTGTTTTTTATTTTTTATAGGTCTTATAGCCATTTACGCTTATGTCTAGGTACGCTTAGCCTTGGTCGCGGACGAATTCTAACTAGCATCCGTGGCCTCATCGCTCTTGCGGCTCGACAGAACACAGTGAGGTGCTAGTCGATAGAAATCCGACATAACCTATGTCTATGCAATATTTCTTCCCTATAAAAAATGTGTATTTAGTTTTAACATGCAGGGTGCAGTTTGTATATTTTGAGGCTAATCCTGAAGTAATTTGATAAAAATGTATTCTATAGACTAGTATCGTATTATGTTATCTGTGTTATATATATCATGGAATGTGTGCATAGATAAGTAGGTATATACATATTACGTATGTAATATATTATGTTATGCACTATTTTATTACATTTATTACTACGCGAGTAAAGTCGAGTGTTTAAAGCAAGGAGATAATAAACAAACAAAATACATAAAATTCGTTATTAAAAACGAAAGTTTCATTCTGCGTTAGAATCTTAAACGTCCGGACGGGCAAAGACCTCGCTTTTTATGTTTTCAAATAAATTAAGACCAGTCGTTTATGCTCGAGTCGCAAAAACACAAGGAATTTGATTTTTTGTATTCTTCGGAACAGGGTTTTTGTTTTCCGTAAAGATGGCATCATGTTTAATCGTTGTTTCATTACCTGACTGCGTAACGGAGAGTTATGTTTTCGTGTGTGTGCGTTTATAATTCTTTAACGTAGCGTAAATGGCTATTTCATCGCTTGAGAAGTTTTGATTCGTCTTGATTATGAGACATAAGAGAAGTCTTTCGCCAAGATAACTTTCTATATTATTTATCTTGAATGTGCGAATGTTTGTTGACATATCTTAATCTCTTACGCAAAAATAGCTGATCAGTTCTGATTGTTATTTTGTACAGTGATAGATTACAGTCTGGATTAGCATGACCTTTTACAAAAATAATATGACCAAAATAATATAAATTTGTAAAATAAAATAACCATCGTAGAATAACTAGTTTTCAATACACAGGCAAAACCAGTCAGACAAGATTTCAATTTAAATAGGTCAAGCATTAAATTTGGAAACGCCTCCCAAATAATCTAGCTCGATCTAGACAGAACTAGTCACGATTTAATTACTTCCTCTAGTCATTACGAATTCAGACATAAATTGAAGAAGAAATAATTGTGTAATTAGATTTTTAATTGTTGTTTTCGCCATCCTAAAAACGGATACAATTAGAGTCTAAGTTCATCCGTCAGCTCTTAAAATTTCTAATAGTTAAATTACTGAATTATGTAAAAATGTTAGTTTGAGCGTTTAAAATTGAGGTCTCTAGAACATGGTATAAACATACTCGTTACTTACTCGTTACTAAGACGCTTACCGTCGGTCTGTCTGGATGGGTGACCATGTTGTTACTCTTTCACTTAATTATACGAATTTATACGGTCTAACGGAACCTTAAGTGTCGCGAGTCCGACTTCGACTTGATCGGTTTTTGTTAAATTTTGACAAGCAAGTTTGACTTGGGCCACCTTCTATCGTTGTAGCAAGACCTAAAATATAAAACTACTGGTCCAAGATATATAACAAGATAGATAACAAAGAAATCCCAAATTATTGTCTTCATTATGAATTATAGAATCATGCGATTTATAAAGACTCAAATGTCTAAACATTATTGGATCGTATAGAATAATCAAATATGAAAAGAACCATCAGTTCTGGTCTTAAAACAGCGCTATAGACCACTTTAAAGTATTTCAAAATTAACCAAAGCAATGGTTCCCTTCAAATCTTATTAAAAGCAATGGTCAGTTACAAAAAGTTCATTGAATCCACAATTCAGTCACGGCTGCTTTATGCCCACTGGAGTGTACGAAATGACCCACTTGCTACGTCTGCGGTGCACTGATTTTAGTAGTCATCTTACCAAAGTATATTATACTAGCTGCGCCGCGCGGTTTCACCCGTAAGTCCGTATCCCGTTGGAATATCGGGATAAAAAATGCCTGTATGTTATTCCAGTTGTCCAGTTGTCTACGTACCAAATTTCATTGCAATCGGTGCAGTAGTTTTTGCGTGGAAGAGCAACAAACACACACACATCCTTACAAACTTTCGCATTTATAATATTAGTAGGGTAGGATTATTTTAAAAGAGCAACTACAGAGTTTCTTGCCGTCTCTTCTGTGTAGAAACTGCCTTCTGAACCGGTGGTAAATGTTATAACTGTGTAATATGACGATTCAAAAGTGCTTCTATGGGAAGTCTAGTTGAATGAATAAATTTAGAAATTAAAAACTTTTTAACGGATTTTAAACGCGATTTATTCACTATATTATTAACCCGACGTTTCGAACACTTTACAGCGAGCGTGGTCACGGGGAGACCGATGTGAAATGTAAACTCGCGTAAAACCAAACACAAGAAAATACTATGAATGAATAAATGTTTGAATTTGAGTTTAAGTGTATTATGTAGACTTAATTATAAGGTAAAAGAAAATATGCAAGGCTTCTGTCGGCTCTTTTTTGAAGAAACGTCCTTAATTTCTATGTATTGAGGGAGCTTTTTAAAAATTATGTGTTTGTGTCTACGGCGTCGTAGCTCTCAAACTGATGGACCGATATCGATGCGATTTGTGCATTTGATAGCACCTTGCGATGGAGCTATGTGTGGTTAAATCGGCTCCTGAATAGCTTTCTTGATGAAATTTTTCATTTAATTTACTCGCTGCGAACTGTTACATGACGACTATTAAATTAAATAATCTTATAATATAATAGTTTGAACTTTCAAATATTTATCAATGAATGAATCAATTAATCAACAAAGTAGTACAAACAAAATATTACGAATATGAAAAGGCGGTCTTATCGCTTAAGCAGCGATCTCCCACAGGCAACAAGTTTATCTATAAACTGCTAGATATATTGTTATGTAGTCTAGTATTAGTTTGTTGCCCGATACACTGTTCACTCGGATTCGCCTGTGGTACATATATAGCCTATGTCACTCAGTGAAGTTGGAGCTTTCTAATGATGAAATGGTTGAAACTAGTCCAATAGTTTTTGTGTGAAAACAATACATACTTACATTTACTAATCTTTCCTTTTCATAATACTTGCGTAGATATAGACAACAGACGTATTAACAAAATAAACGTGACTCAGAGCTTTGTTACAATTGCATCGTTTGATACATACCAAACGGATGAATCAGAATTGATGTTGTTAAGACAATGGAAATAGATGTTTCGCTACGTGCTACTTGATTGGAATTATTGTCAGTATAATGTCATGCGACCTGATGAGAATTTAATCTGGTTAATATTATAGTAGAGGATATGAAATAACATTGAAGAAGTTTTTTTTTAAACTAGCCACTTGCTTCGCCCGGGTTAAAAAAACGATACGTGTGTACGGTATAGATCTTTAATAATTTTTCCTAATTATTTGAAACGGTCGAGCAGTTTTTGAGATAAATCGTAATAAATAAACGAAAAAATATATAGAAATTAAAAACTTTTTAAAAATTAAAAACGAGCGAGCGAGGAGACACTGTCTCCCCGTGACCACGCTCGCTGTAAAATGTTCGAAACTTCGGGTTAATAATATAATGAATAAATCGCGTTTAAAATCCGTTAAAAAGTTTAAAATTCCTAAATGTATAATTCTCGTGGAAAATCAAACACACGAAAAAATATTCCTTATCCATTTGGATTACATTTAAAAAGCATTTCCCTTAATTTACCACCACAAAAATATCCACGTGTAGCACCAATTGTCTTACCTTGCTCCCTCACTTCAAACATTCGTATAATGTACGAAGGTTTGCATTACTGCAGTTATAACATTTGCAAATGTCCGCTTGTGGCTATGCGTATTTACAATGACATCTTATAAAGGTCTAAATTTAATAGATTCAATTAATAGATGAGTTATATACCAACGCAGTGTATAAAATAACTAGTTTTAAATCATCATCATCATCATCAGCCCATATATGTTCCCACTGCTGCGACACAGGCCTCCTATGAGGCCATAATCCACCACGCTGGCCAAGTGCGGTTTGGCAGATATGTCACATGTCATCGAACTTTTGATACTTGGACATGCCGGTTCCCTCACGATGTTTTCCTTCACCGTTTTTAAATACCATTTCAAAAATATAAACACCATTCGGCCATTATTCAATAGATTCCCCATCATTAGCATATTACGTGTAATTATTATATAACTGAATTATTACCATGTGAAATAGCGCTTTCTCCACACCAATTGAATAGTAATAAAATTCAAAAATAATTATAGGCCGACGAGAGTCTGATGGGAAAATGATAACATTTGTATGATTGCATTAACGAATAAGTTTATTGCTGCGGTTTTGTGATTTGATGGAAAATTTGTGAGTGTAACGTTTTGAAATGCCGGAAATTTGTTATAACTTTTAGATGTAATTTAAAACAGGTAATAGCAGGCTCTTATCTGCTTTGTATCTCAGATATGTAACTGATTACAAATATGACAGTTTTGTATTATATTATCTGTGGTTATAGTAACTCTTAATACCAATGTTACTTTAAAACTTCAATGCCTGTATTAAATAAATAATATTTCACCCATTACTTTAAATTATTTTGATTATAAAAAATTAACGTGCCTTTATTTGGGTGTTTTAAAATTTTCTTTCATCATGGTTACTTGCGAAATATATAACACATATCTTTAATGCATTTTCTCAATTTATTTGTTGTGGACAAAGTCATAGCCGTTCCCTTGTTAATTATCTAAACAGACTTTTTCCTATATTCTTTTATATCCCAGAGACCCGGTTCATTTTCCTCACCCTTTCCAGTCTATTCCTTCTTTCCAGTCGTCAATCCTTTCTTTATTCCTTACAAAGCGGGTAACGCAAATAAGAAAAAATCTGGTACATGTAATTAATCCAACCGCAGACCAATTTAGACGTTCAAAAGTCTGAAAAATAGACTAAAATAATTGTGATCACGTAACTACGATTAAATGAATCGCCGTTTTTGTAATACGTTTGGATTTTCTCCTTTTAAGGCTGATGACTATTTGATATTTATTTATAGCTAATATTTATATATTTTCAGAAAACACTAATATAAACAAAACAAAGGTAATACGAATGATCATGAACAGTTGTGATCGTTTATTATCAGGCAGACCACTAGCTTATAAAAGCGCTGTGACATAAAAAAAATACAATCGTTATATTTGAAAGTCCATCTTCAATTTATTATTTACTCATACCTTGTCTCACACTATGCGATATCTATACCACGATTATATCTACGTCAAAGCTTTATTTCAAACTTCAAACTTTTTATCACGATTTTTTTATAAACCGTTTCTAGTTTTTAGAGTCTAGTCTAATTGACATGTCATTCCGTTTAACAGCGAATTCTACGATACACGTGTTAATAATTTTTTTCTTTTCATTGCAGGTACGTTTCAACAGCGGCTGCTGAAGCAATTATTGTAATTATATTTAAAAGATCTGTCCGTCACACTGTTTTTTCTGGCAATTGTTTGTAATTCGACTTCTGACATGGCAAAAACATTGCAGACCGCGCTGTCATCATGGTATTTGTTGAGTTTTGTACCACTGCTGTTAGTGTTTCGGAAATGTGTTTTTTTGAGATTACAAAAGGTTTTGGTTGGTTTGTGTCTTTACAAAACCCACTCCTTCCTCTAGGGCGGAGGTTATACAATAATATCGATTTTGAAAAAGAAAAAAGTATGAATAAATATGTTATTTTCACTTATTGTATGCTTTCCAGACAGTTTCCAGTCGAATGTTTGCACGCAACTTTCGCGTATAATTTAGTATGAATATGTATGAAAATCGAATGATATGATTTTTCAAGTTTGTGCGTTTCCGTATGTCATTTCTAATTGTTTTTTGAGGAAATGTTTGGAAGACGGACATGAGTGCACTTAGTCTTGTAGAAGAAATAAAAGTAGCTTGGGTAGTCTTTACTATAAGAACATATATCTATCCCTAAAGGTTATTCCACCAGTATCTGGATTAAACACAAATAGTTATTTATGAACTTGGACTTCTAGAAGCGCTTTTAATTCGTCATTAAATACATAAAAATGTATCATTTACCACTCGTTTGGAAAACAGTTTCTACAAATAGCGGGCAAGAAACAAATTTTATTTAATATGTATAGTTAAAGAAATCTTGTTACCATTATGCATTAAAAAGTACAGTATATTTTAAAAGACCTTATCACTTTGTAACAATATCTTAATACTATTAAATTGGCAGATGGAAAAGACCAAGAAGTTAAAAAGTTAATTTATCAAGATGCTATATAGTTGCTTCTTTCAAATCACATAAATTTGATAATAAATTTTTCATAGGTACATAATAATCTAGATGCTTCCTAATGAATCGTTATTCAAAGGGACTAACAACAAATTCGGTATTGTCTAGTTATAGGCAAATATCTACCGTACACAGTAACACTCGTGAAAGAACTTTTGACATAACGCATTATTGGTTTAAATGAAGGTCTTTAGAAAGCCTTTATTTATAACAGTCTTGTCAATAAGCCAGGATTATAATAAGTTCATAACTCATCTTTAGACCTCACGACATGTTAGCGACATTTAGTGCGTCACGATTCCGTCCCTTATAAGGGAGCATATCGTGATGTTTGTTTTATGTTTTTATGTACATTACGAAATGCAGTTTTGGACGAAAAATGAAGGCAATTATTTAGAGATTTACCGGTCGCTCCGATTCTTGATAATTGCACGAATAACCTTGAGTTTTGCATCATGTAAAGTTTGTTTAAACAGCTTTCTAATTTGCTATAGATTAAAATTAGGAAAAAATATTTTGTTTTTCATAAAAACAGTCCAGCGGCTAATTATGATTGCAACGCCACTTATAAAGCGACTCCAATTGCGATTTTATGCTAAGAAGGGCGACAGATAAACGCAAAAAATGTGTTAAAAGTTGCCCAGCCGTTCAGAAGGAGTTTGTTGTTGTTGAAGTTGAGTTTGTGACAGACATATCCTTTGAAATAAAAATCTACCGTTTTAGTGTTTTATGAAAACATATAATACGAACAATCAAATAAAATAAAAAATAAATTCAGCGTATCACTACATCGTATAAGAAAGTCTCTATGTATGTATGTATGCATGCTTGGATCTTGGATCTATAAAACTACAAAAAATGTTGTTGGCGTCTTTTTAAAAGATACAGTGATTCAACAGGCGGGTTTAATGTATAATAACATCTATTACACTAGTCCTTATTTAACGAGTGCGAAGCCGCGAGCAAAACCTAGTATAATATAAAATAAATATATGCTACTGACAGAACTACTATTGGAACGTTTGTTAAAAACAGGTATAAACAAGCTAAATCGCACTAGTCCAAACTCCCGAGTCTAGACTATCCATTGAGTAACGTAACGGTCCCTTAACGGTGTCCGGCGCGTGCGCACGCTCGCTCGGCGCGCATTATGTAATATCGACTTTATTGCCACGCGATTAAAATAGTTAAATGAAACACAAATCGTACAATATTATGTATTAACGACTGTTTTTGTTTATTTTTTATAGATTGTTTTAATACGCGTATGAATCAATTAAATGAAGGTTTATTAATTGATTCTAAATTCGGGATTTGTTTTATTTTATTAACTTATTGAATGTAAATAAATGGTTTGGGTCTTCCCTGTTATTGCATATGTATTTTTCCTGAGTTACACGGATTTTATTTAATACTAGTTCGGACGAATTATTTGAACCTCAAAAGTACTTATTATATCAATATAGTTTTATAGCATTTGCGTAAAAAAGCATAATAACAATAACAACTCACATCCATACTAACTTTCAAATATTGGCAGGATAGTACGAAATAATTGTTTCTTTAATTCTACGATAAAAGAAACCTTGTCGTATAAAAGTTTATTGCGGGCTCATCACTAAGTAGTGGAAATGCTTATCTTATTACTTTAAATAGCTTCCACGAGGCTCCTAAGGGAGATGAACCTGGTAGCACGGTTAAAGGCATTCAATACACAATCACAATTTATTGATAACTGTTCGCCCCCTGGCTTTGCTCGTGGTACATATATAGCCTATGTCACTCAGTGAAGTAGCAGCTTTCCAATGGTGAAAGAATTATTCAAATCAGTTCAGCGTTTTGCGTGAAAACGTTACAAAAATACAAGAGTTTCCTCTTTATAATGTTATTGTAGATGTTATGAAACTTTGATTTCTTTTAAATTAAATCTCTTGACATTTTGCTGTAAAATTTGGATAACTGATGTACTATTATTATTTACATATTAAATTTCATCACGATGTTGTTATAGCCCAGCATGGCTTGTCATAGCGGTTGTGCGGTTTGCTCAAATCCAGCTAGCGGCTTATATAACCGTTACACTGTTCTGGTGCAGTAGCTTCATATAAATTGGCCATAGCTCGATCCCTTTCGGGTCGATAAACTTAATACTTATTAGATTTTTATGACAACATTATGCTGTTTCAGTTGTATGAAAACGCCTTAATAAATTCATATTAATGCTATTGAAATCTTGTTACATGATGAAAAATTTAGGATATGTAGTCAATAGTAATAAAACAAGATGTTTATGAGATATCTTTTATTAGATGTAAAAATTAAACTTAAATTACTCTCTGATATATTATCTGTAGCACTTAAATATTCTTAAGTACATATTCTTTTGGCAGGGGACTATTTGCTAGCGGCCAGAGAATTGCAAAATACCATCTTGTACCAAAAATATTTCTCAAATTTTCTCTCAAAACGGGCCAACTCACTCTCCTCTTGAGTCTATACTCCCGCGCTGTGACACCTTTTATAGCATTTTTGAAATGAAACCCAAATAATATACCTGACCATACTATTAACCCTACATTCAACATCCAAAACAGTACATAAACATCCTTTATACTTAACGGTTCTGGAACCATATATCTAACAAAAGGATTTATAATTCTAAAAACAGATATCATAAAATCGTAATCTTCCATTTTGGTCAAAACGTACAGATAATTGTAGATCCCTGAGTACACCATGGATATGAAGATGTAGGCGATGTAGAGGATGAAATATCGTTGGTTGTACAATCCAATGCAGCGTGAAAAGAAGTAGCAGTGATGGTCGCGCCGTAGAATGCAGACGTTGCATATCTTACAATGCCAAGCCATCGGGGGTCGGTTCCTCTTACAAAACTCACAATAGTACTCCCCAATTTGAAAGCTCTTTTTGATACTTGTATCCGTGATGATGCTTAAAGTCATATTCCCAAGGACATTGACGAAGCAGAATACAGGGCCGATGATATGTAAGATCTGCTTGGTGATGCCATACTTGTAGTGTTTGACAACGATCGGCCAGACGATGCTCATCTCAAATATGAAGAAACACGGTGTTATAACGAAATATAATGAGTAACAAAGCACTTTTTCGTAAATTCTTGGAAATTTCTTGAGCAATGAAAACATTTCGGTTAGCTTGAAGACGTTTTGTGTCAGCTTATGTGTCAATGTCGATCATTCGCTAGATAAAAATAAAGATAAGTATCTATAAAAAGTTCTCATGAAAATCGCTATGAGTATTTGGCCTTTTTTATGAGTTGTGATAAATTAATTTTGTGAATAAAATAGGAAATATTATTTTAAGATATAATTTTGCGAAAATATTTCATTGCACAGGACCCCTAGTTGAGTTAGTCACTCAATAGATCTTATATATCTTACGAAGTTGTAAATTGCGATAGTACTCGAATTTATCCAGTTGTTAGGATGCAAATTGTTAGAATATTGGGAAATGCAGTGAGCTGAGTTCGCTCCATTTGCTACAATTTAGTAGTGAATTGACATTTACAGTGCCTCTTTCGTAAACATAAGATGCTGTTACATTATCAAGAAAATTATAAACGTGATAAATTTAATAGCGATATTTTTCTAGCGATTTAGATTCATAACCAATAATTGATTAAAAATATGAATATAAAACAATACAATCTCTCCTGAACAAAGTACTTCAATGACAGTTTTATCTTCATAGAATTTACAGTCATTTATACCCCAAAATCGTACTGGGAATTGAGCCCACAACGTAATTTCGTAACGCGTAACTGAATACAGATACTTATGAAATAGTTGTAAGGCACTCTTCCTACAGCTATCAGATTGAAAGCAAAGCCAATCAGTTAGCTATATTAATAGTTACAGAGCCCTAGCGGGCACGATGTTGGCATTTAATCCCTTCACCAATTACGTTAATAGAAAGTGTCTTATCGCTCTTATTTATATCTGTACTGGGAAGGGAGCATATATTGACCTTTATGTCGATACGTTATTTATGGTTCACGCATAAAAAACTTTCTTCATATCGGCTTAAAAGCTTTATGGTGAGTTTTTAGATTATAAAGGCATGAAATCTGTCGTCATAAGTAAGCGAGGTGTTTATCAAATTGTCTTGTTTCTGTCGGATAACAAGAACAAGATTTATGTACTGATTCGTGTTCTTTAAAGAATAAATACAGCAGCGGAATAATACTCGGTATTGGTACCTACTTTAATCAATGTATTTCCGTTGTTCGCGCCAGCTTCGCCCGTGGTTCATATATAGCCTATGTCATCCAGCGAAGTTGCAGATTTCTAATGTTATAATGTAACACATATATGTGTTACATTATAACATTATATGTGTTACATTTTTACAACAACTAGATCCTAAGTTGTTCCGACTCACGGATGCAAAACGACGCAATATATTAATAATAATAAAAATTTGATGGTCAAATGTGTAATATGATATTGCAAAAAGTTAAAGAAATCGCCTATAATGATTATATTTCTCTGATGATTATAGATTACCAACTGAAGTTATTAATAGAATAAATCTCCCTTATCTGTACTGCCAAATTGGACGGATTTCGAAAACATACCTTTCGCTGATTTATCCCTATGTGGGTCAAATTTATTTAGTAACAGAAATATAATTGCACAAACAATAAGCATACTTGTTGCCGAATTAATAACGTCTATTTTCCCGTCATGGGATTGCGCAACAAAAGATAGATTACATTGTGATATTTTGGTTGGCGATGATACCCTGATTGGTGTATTATGTTATAAATTAAGTTGAGGCTTCTGATTAATGTATATTGAATTATAATAGATAACTGACTACAATAAGTTTTTTTTTACTATATCCTACAATAATATTATAAATGCGAAAGTTTGTAAGGATGTGTGTGTGTTTGTTGCTCTTTCACGCAAAAACTACTAAACCGATTACAATGAAATTTGGTAAGTAGACAGCTGGACAACTGGAATAACATATAGACAACTTTTTATCCCGCTATTCCTACGGGAAACGGAATTACGCGGGTGACAATAAATACGCGGGTGAAAAATAATTCAATATCGGATTCTGAAGTAGTTTCCGGTTAATATTGAAATACTTTTTTGGACCTCACGCCACATCCCAATGAATGCCAAATGTCAGCCCGATCCGTCCAGTGGTTCGGGCTGTGCGTTGAAAGATCACTATGTCAATCTGTCAGTCAGTCACCTTTGGGTTTTATATATGTATATTTGACTATATTTCGTCATATACTCGGTAGCGTAAAATTTAGAAGTCATTATTAGAAACAAAGCTGTTTGATATTTAGCACCCATTACGCCACGATAATAACTTTGATGGATGAATAACATAATTTGCAATCCGTTATATACATCGACAGAGATAGATTAAATTGAGTTTCGATAGCGATTGTTCTGATATTTGATAAATGAAATATTACGAGACCAACAAATCTATACTAATATTATAACGCTGAATTGTTTGTTTGTTTGAACGCACTAATCTCAGGAACTTCTGGTCCGATATGATAAATTCTTTCAGTGTTAGATTGCCCATTTATTGAGGAAGGCTATCGGCTATATATGTACCACAGGCGAAGCTGGGGCGGACCGCTTGTAACGGACGCAGTAGCCAGATCACTAATGAAATTAAAAATATTGGTAGTAGTATGTAGCAATAATGTATTTTATACAACCAAATCTTCTCTCTTTGTTTATCATAAGTATTAATAATATTGGTTCATTCGAACCACACGAGCCAAGCCCTAACGGCTGTGTAATGCATCATAAAAAGAAAGTGAAAGACATTTCTCTCTCTTTAAAACGTCTTTTAAACGTCGTAATTTCTTTCTCTCTCTCAGTAAAACGTACTCGATATCGCCAAGAGGACTCTAATGACCCCTTGCATAAGCCTCGTAATGAAGTAACGAGCTGTGTTTCATATCGCACGCGTGCCTAATCGTTCAGAGAGAGCGCCCGCTGTCCTCAATGACATTCTTGTACAGAGCTTGCTGGAATATTAACGTAAACCCGCGTCACTCAGGTCTGTGTCGTTTTCCTGACCCGTCCCAGTCTATTACTTCTTTCGGATCAATCCTTTCAATCTCCCTTACCCCTTAAATGCGGGCAGCGTATCCGCGAGGTAGTGCCTCTGGGAATGTTCATGGGTGGTGGTGATCGCTTACCATCATGTGAACTACCAGCTATTGCGTATTTGGGTGTAAGATATTAAGGGCTCAAACTTGTGTTAACTACCCTACAGCCAAGATTAAGAAAAGTTTTGGTACACTTCCACACTTGTCTGTGATTTATTTTTCTGTGTAGTATTATAAAAAGTTAAATAGTTTGACTTCAAAATTATCTTGAATCCAAATTATCTATTTGACCAGGTCATTATTAACCAAGTTCGCCCATATAAGAAACGATGGGAGCTTAATATCGCATATACCCGTCTTTTCTCTGTTAGCTGTCAGATATTTGCTATAGCTATTATCAGAATAGATCTACGTCATTAACATTATTACATTACTCTAATACGTAAAAATATTTCATACAATACATTGCTATTGCGTGCTATGCTCCTTACATCTGTGAAGTAACGTAGGCACATAAAAAATAATGGATAAAGATTAAACTTTACGTTAACCATCTGATCCTTTTGCCCAGCTTTTAGAAGCATAGTAATGGTATTTTTCGATGAATATCATCCCATATAAGTAGTAGAATGTCTCATATCTTCACCTTCATTATAAATAGTTAGAGCGTGTTGCAAGAGACGGACAGTCACGTAATATTGCGAAGAAAATGGGATGCGCCTTATGCGATTCGGTATGGGCTAGGTTGAGCAAGGTAATGGAACTATGTATTTCATACAATATGTGGCCTAAAAATGTTCCATGTGTGATACTTTTGTTATATGCAAGTGTGTGTGTGATAAGTTGATAAGCTTGTCGTGCCTTATTAGGACATTTTCTATTTTTCAAATATGAATCTGACCTTGAAGTGTTTTTTATTTAATGAGAAATGATGGGGAAAATTTCTTTGTTTTTCATGCGATATAAATTGTGAGCTATTGGTTCTGACAGTAATTTTTTATAGCAAGTTTATCAAAAGAAAATTAAGAAGATGACATTAATTATATGATTTATGAAAAAAATAATTCTTGTATTATTTACGAATATTAAATGAATTGGATTATATGATACTTAATATTTCTATGTTTAAATATAAAAAAGTAAAACAAATCTAGAAAATCACCGTATTCTTTAATAATTCGAAAACGTTCTTGGTTTAAAGTTTGAAATAATAAATAAGTTTGGTACAAAGTAAAAAAAAAGATTATCTCAAAGCAATTTCGTTATTTTTATTGAATCAGTGTTCTGTAAATGTCAAAATAAGCAACAGCATTGTAATCAATCGTCCGGATCAAATCGATTAATCGATATGTACATCGATTCATCGCATTCGTATAAAATCGGTATTGTATCCCACGCCACCGCCTCCTATTGACCTATGTAATGTTATTTGTGAATTTACATAATCGATTGCTTCTATTGTTAGCGCTGAACGGTTTTTTATCTTTGATGAAACGAAATGTATTGACATTTGGGATACACGTCATGCGAATAATCGATATTTTGAATTCTTTACGGTTTAATGCAAACTTTGCATTCCAGTGTTGCCATTTTGAAGATTTTACTTTATCATAAATTTATTGCTATTGACCACATTATTCGACTGTTTATCCGTTCGTCTGTCACCGGATTGTATCTCAGGAACCGTGATATTTAGACATTTGATATTTTCAAAGATCATGTATTACGATTAGAGGAAACATATGTTTTTGTACATATAAGAAATTTCAAACATTTATATTTACCACAATTTTAAACATTCACCATAACAAAGCTGTATTTTCATTCAATGATAGAGGATCTATAATATATTTGACGACCAAAGATCGGGTCGAACAGCTACTATGTTAATATAGTAGTTAATAGGCCAAAAACTCATGAAAGAATTTGGATGTATTTTGTTAGTTTGAATTTTGGCGCCTTCTCAAACATTCCATCCTAATATGGGCTTCTAAAATGTTCAAATTGATTTGAAATCACTGCTTCAAATATAATAATAATAGCCACAGACCGACGTAAACGCTAAAACGTTTTTGATAATAGAGCCTCTTATGAAGCAAATTGAATATTACGGCATATTATGTTAACTATGTTTACATAGTTAACCAAATGAAACACCTTCACTGTATTATATACTTTACTCGCCTATTCATAAAGTTGAATTCCAAGCGCCTCCACGACCCATTCGCCATGAGAAGCGTGCCAATGTCATAGCTTTGTCTATTTAACTTTAAACAATTTGTTAATGGTTTTAAAACTAATGATTGCTAAACGAACAACTTTGCATTAGTAACCTTTGATTGTTGGGAAATGTAGGTGTAGAATTTTAACCTTAATTTGATGAATTGAATTATGAAGCTATGAATTGTAAGCATTATAAAATGAATACTGTTACATTCTGACCGCATTTCGTCAGTTTAACAGACTGGTCAGATAGCTTGAGAAATTGGAGCATATAGGTTTTATACATAACTAGCGTTCCGCATCGGCATCGCCCGTGGTACATATATAGCCTATAGCCTTCCTCAATAAATGGGCTATCTAACACTGTAAGAATTTTTCACATCGCACCAGTAGTTCCTGAGATTAGTGTTATTCATAATGTGTAGAAGATGTAGCCTTCTGATTGTGAAATACTTTTTGAAATTGGACCAGCAGATGTTGTATGAAAACATTGCAAAAATACACACAAAACCTATTTTTTTTTCCTCTTCATAATATTAGTTAAGATATGAAGATGAAGAGTTTGTTTGAACGAGCTTATCACAGGAACTACTGCACCGATTTCAAAAATTCTTTCAGTGTTAGATATTGAGGAAGTCTATATATGTGCCACGGGCGAAGCCGTTGCAGACGGCTAGTTAATTATATAATCAAATCGAATCGCTCATTATTCAGACTAATTGCGTATATAACGCGATTAGCCGCAAAATTATTATGTAAAAAGCTTTCTCGATACTCATTTATGTTAAACGGTGTGAAAATTGCCCCAGTATCCGACATTTATATGGCTAAATTGACTTAAACATTATATTTATTACTTCCTACTGATAACCTTTCAACTTTCTCAAAGAGATGTTACATATGTGAGCATCAGCCCTGCAGTATATATAAATAGAAGAAATAGAAATATATTTTATATGCCACAATCTAAAATTAAATACATCAAATGTTTAATGTAGAACGTAGCGTACGTCACTCTTCCTTCTAACACCTATATCAAGACACAAAAATCATACCATAAAGTCGCTCCATTGCGCCGCGAAGGAAAGACAAACAAAAATACTTTCGTATCATCACTACATAGTATAAAACAAAGTTGCTTTCTCTGCCCCTATGTCCCTATGTATGTTTAAATCTTTAAAACTGCGCTACGGATTTTGATGGATTGCTTTTAAATAGAAAGAGTGATTCAAGAGGAATTTTTATATGTAATGACATCTATTTATCTACTCCGAATTAAACGCGTGCGAAGCCGCGGGCAAAACCTAGTCTATATATATAAAATTCTCGTGTCACAGTTTTCGTTGCCATACTCCTCCGAAACGGCTTGACCGATTCCTCTGAAATTTGGTAAGCATATTGGGTAGGTCTGAGAATCGGCCAACATCTATTTTTTATCCCGATATTCCTACGGGATACGGACTTACGCGGGTGAAACCGCGGGGCGCAGCTAGTTAACTATAATATTATGTGACATTAGTAAGGATTCCAAAGACTTCACGTAATGTATTTGTATTTTGTACATTATCATAGTAATTATTTCATAATTCGTGTTTATGGGTTAAATATCAATAATGATATTTGTCATATAAATTATATCCTTCTTACTAGAGTATTTTTGTGCAAATCTATACTAATATTATGAAGCTGAAGAGTTTATATGATTGTTTGAACGCACTAATCTCAGGAACTACTGGTCCGATTTTAAAAATTCTTTCAGTGATAGATAGCCCATTTATTGAGGATTGCTATAGGCTATATATAGGTATGTACCACGGGCGAAGCCGCGGTGGACCGCTAGTAATAACTAAAGAAGAACTACTTTGAAGAATTATTTTATTAACATGCGCTTACAAAATGAAATCATAACAATTTAATCTGTGTTAATAAATAAATAAATAACCTACATTCCTTCTACTTAACATTGTGTATCGCGCTCATTAAATCAAAAGTAAACAATATGAAACGCATTAAAATAGTTATTAATTAGTTATTATGTGAAGAAGCATTACATAGAAACATAATTCCGTATGAAGTTTTACCTTTGTTATTAGTTCCGTAAACTTCTTATATAAACGCGTATAATTTTTTCGCTTTTTATATATCTTTAATGTTTAATATAACGCTAATTATCACGGATATATTATGATTCTTTTTGGATATGAAGATATCGTGACTTGGTTTGAAAGGTTATTAAAAGATGACGGTATCAGACGGATCTGGTCGGATCGGATGGCAAAAACTGATTAATTTGGATTAAATTTAACTCACAGATTAACCTTTTTAAGTCTTATTTTTGTCTGTAATGTTATTTTTCATAACACGGACAAAAGCGCATTGATTAGCTAGTGTATTTTGTATCTATTTCTTCTATATTTATACAAAACTAGTACGCCCTGGGTTTATCCGTGGTACGTTTTTACTCTCTTAACAAAAACGTAAAATATTTGCCCAAATTCATTTTTATTTATATGGATAGATATAGACACATAAGAAAAAGCATCGCATGTTTTTGTTATCTCTACTATATAAAAATAAGTCGGGTTTTCCTTCCTGACGCTATAACTCCAGAACGCAGGAACCGATTTCCACGGTTTTGCATTCGTTGGAAAGGTCTCGGGCTCCGTGAGGTTTATAGCAAAGAAAATTTAGGAAAAATTTGAACAAAAAAGCGGGAAAATAATTTTTCACATACAGCCATCTGGTGGCGAAACGGAGTTCGCCGGGTTTGCTAGTTTGATATAGAAGATAGTAGACGGTATGGAAACAAAATATTATAATGACCCTTAAAAATATAATGTGGCTAAAATGTGGCCAGTTCATGAAACCATTTCTGTACCAAATTTTATAAAAATTCGAAGAATTAATGAATGAAAAATTCTTCATCGTACACCATATAGAATACATTTGAAACTTAATTAATACTAGAAAACAAACAGGAACTTTTAACAGGAGTTTTTATAAGTGAAACATCTATCCATTTATACTCATAAATATTCGTTCATTATGTATATACATATAATCTACTTCAAACTACAAGGTAAAACGACGTCACCACACTTTGACGATGTAACCTGTATAATTCCTTGAACTCATTGCTGCAGCGATTTGTATGAATGAGTGACGTCTTTCGCATAAAAATTGTGTTTTATATACATTGTGTATTGACCCACCTCACTTGGTATGCGGAGTGAGTGAGAATATTGAGTGAGTAAATAATGTAGATACATCCGTTTCTTAAAATATAAGATTCATCATCAACATTATTGAACGATTCGTTTTCTTTAAGGGATTTTGCATGTAAATTGTATTAAATTATTAGTTGAATGCTATAAATTGAGAAATTGTAAATATGATCAAATGTTGAAGCGAATAGACAGGCGGGAATAAATAACGAAGGAAACATCTAATTGCTTATTAATATAGCTCTGAAAAGTTTGTTTGTTTGTACGCGCTTATCTCAGAAACTATTATTCCGATTTGAATGCGAGATAGTCAATTTATTTATGTATTCATAAATTATGGAGGTGGATGACAACATTTTACTTGAGAATTTTTTTTTTAAAGAAGAGAAAAAATTTGATCACGAGGCAGGACGAGGAAATTTTTTTTCTATTCTTCAAAATTTCTCATTTATAAAGCATTTCAATGCTATAAAACCAAAAATTAAACTTTTTACTTGTTTACCTTAAATCGTGTATTAGTAATTTGAAAGTATATATTTGCAAGCCACCAAAGCCGCTACCTGATACTAGTATCATAGAAATACTAGTATTCATATTTCATATTCAAAAATTATCAGTAACTTAGAGATAAAGATAACACGATACCTATAGCAGTGATGTAAAAAATTTTTCACGTAAATATTTGTTGATGGTCATTATAAGATACCATTGTTTAATAACCTTATCAGCTAAGTAATATTATTCAATCAACCATGTATTTAAAAGTTAAAAGTTGAATAGGTTATTATGATCCCTTTTAATATTTTAAATGCGAACGTAACTACGTCTGTCAGTCTATTCTTTACATCTAAACCACTGAAACAATTTGGATGAAATTTGGTATAGTTTATACATGTAGGCATACCGTGTGCCTTATATGGCGATACAGTAGGCGTTTTACTAAGTTAACAAATGAATACTCAAAAGGCCCGTATCCTTTTCCTTACCCTTCCCAGTCCTTTTTTTATTCTTCTCGTCAATCCTTTCTTCATTCCTTCCCATTCCTTCCCAGGCGACCCACAAGCTCCGTTGCCCTAATAAAAAGTCTGTTGGTTAATATTATAATATTGAACCATTTTGCCTCTAAGTATGGGTTTTATTATGTATGCTATATCTTAGATTATAGATATAACAAAGTGTGATAGTTCAAGCTTTCACTGCGGCAAGGACGGCCACTTTCTAACTGCATCAATAAACTTTCTAATATCGATACGCGATGGTATAATACCAGTCATCTGGATTAGATAATACTAGATTATCTTGGTGTTTACATTTCTTTGAATAATCTGTAAAATACTAATATTATAAACGCGAAAGTTTGGTAGTATGGATGGCTGTATGTATGTATGTATGGATATGGATGTCTGTTACTCTTTCACGCAATAACTACTGAACCGATTGCAATGAAATTTGGTACGAAGATAGCTGGACAACTGAAATAACACATAGGCTTCTTATCCCGATATTGCTTCGGGATTCAGACCGATGCGGGTGAAACCGGGGCGCAGGTAGTAAAATATAATTGTATAATTGTTATGTCTGTGTTATGTTCGCACTGCTGGGACACAGGCCTCCTGTGATGGTTCAACACGCTGGCCAAGTGCGGGTTGGCAGATGTCACATGTCGTCAAACTTTTGATTCTTAGACATTCCTTTTCCTCACGATGTTTGCTTTCACCATTACAAGCAATGGTGATATTAATAATGTGGAGATGAATTCAAAAATATTTCTTGCACACTCGTCCAGTCTCGAACCCCCGACTTTTTGATTGAACTGATCATCATCATTGATCATATATACCTGCATTCATTGATATATTATAAGATACTAGCTTTTGCTCGCGGCTTCGCACGCGTTAATTCGGAGTAGTTTAATAAATACTAGTATATTTGTGAACCTTCTTCCTCTTAAATCACTCTATCTATTAAAACAAACCCCTTCAAAATCCGTGCCGTAGTTATAAAGATTTAAGCATACATAGGGATATGGGGACAGAGAAAGTGACTTTGTTTTATACCATGTAGTTATTAATTGTATTTGTTTTGAAATGTAATGATAACTATAAAGATCTTACAAATATTATAAACGCGAAAGCCTTAAAGCAAGGATGGATGTAAGGTTGTTTGTTAGTCTTTCATGCGAAACAGTTTATTTTATCTGTTGGTAATTTGGTACACAGATAGATTATGGTCTGGAGTGGCACAGGCTTTTTACGCGGCTGCCATGCGAGTGACGCCGCGGGTTGCAGTTAGTATATACATAATAAGTGTTTTTCTTCTATTATTTACTCACTCATATAGGGTAACGCATTGTACCTAAATTTCACAATATTATCGCACGCGTAGGTGCCTTGTGAATGAGTCGATTTATAATGTATGCCTAATTTGTATCAAGATGAAGTGAAACCGGGGTTAAAGAACTGTATAAATGTATCATTCGTGTTTGTCTTAGAGAAAATGTGGTCGCCACGCGCACTGGGGGGCTGTTGCGACGTCAGTTGCGAGCGACTAAAACTTAGAAAAAAAGAAGGAAAGAAAATACATTTATTTGTGCCAGCTAATAAAAAAAAATAATAATTTGTTAAAAAAGAAAGAGCTAAATTAACTTAGTAAAAAACTTTGATCCACTCAGTGTATCAGAGTCTAAGCATTACACTTATATTATAACTTAAATATGAATTAATCTAAAACGAGAATATTCTAGACATGACAACTATGGAGTATAGAGTTACTACTCGCTTCCCTATATTACTTGGTAAGAAATCGGTCTAGGAATATATGCGTGAAAAAGTTACAAACATACAAAAATTTCCTCTTTATTATAGTCGTATATAAAGCGGATTTAAATTAGGGTTCAGTACCCTAAGGGCAATACAGGACTTTATTACTAAGACTTCGCTGTCCGTCCGTCTGGCTGTCATGTGAGATACTACAAATTAGTAATAAGTTACGAGTATTTTTCATATGATTTATTTAATGAATAATTACCAAGTTCAAATAAAATTCAAAACTTGCTTTTATTATTATGTATACTGTATATACTATATTTTATACATACCAACAAATCATTAATGATTGCAGAATATCTCGTCAACGTTATCGTAAAATAAAAACCGTAGTGCGCAAAGAGTTTCTACACGAATGATTGTCACGCGACCTGACTATATAAGTTTTTTATCACAAAAAGTTATCTGACTATTTAATAATAAATATTTCTACGGCTCTAATATCTTATCTAGGCTTTTTGCCTAATTTCGATAAATTATACGACATGACTTACTGAAAATCAGCGCTGCGCATTACGCGTAGCACATGCTGAGTAATTGCCCTTTTTAGCATCACATTCATTATAAGTCCACCTTTTTATTATTAGTATGTAAATATTGTGCTTGTGGTTTTAAATAAATATTCTTTCTTTGTTCCTATATGATAACATACTCTAAGTCCTTCCTTCGGGGACTCGGGACTTCGCTTTTTATTTTATTTGTTTTATTCTATTTTTACGAAAACGTAAAAAATTTTGTATTAATGATATAAATTGATTGTTTTTCATTTATATCATTAGCTGGATGGTAAAGTTGTAAACTTTGAACATGGATATTGTTATGGTATATTTATAAATGTAAGTTTTTATATGAGGGATTTCTAATTAGAATCGATTAAGCAACGGTTGGCAGTATATTAAATTGGATGGCTGATCCACTTTTTGCAGTTGCAGACTCGTACTTTACCGATTCTTTTTTTAAAAACACTCAATTTTATAACTTCACTAGCTGACCTGGCAAATCTTGTTCTGCCTTTCTCTTATCATTTAGGGGTACAAAAAATAGTCGTTAGCCGATTCTACCTACCCGATATGCACACAAAATTTCGTGGGAATTTATTTAGCCGTTTCGGAGGAGTATGGTAACTAATACTGTGACACGAAAAAATTAAATATATAAGTTTATATTCATTCACGGATCTCCAAAAGCTCCTGTCGGAAGAAATATTCAAATAATATATTACGTGCCGTGTCGCCGCTTGAGTAATCGTAGGCCATAACTGGAGCCTACACGTATTGCAAATAACTTTAATAAGCTGATGAAATCACTTCAGATTTTTATGCATGTTAACTACACCTAATTGGTATGATAAGTTAAGGCTGTTTAAATGCTGATTGTGGATGGTTAACGTGGATGGTTGATGGTAGTTATTCTTCATATTTCATACGGCAGTTATTTAAATAAAAGCCGCAGCAAACGTTAGGTATTTAAGCTGGTAAAGACATAAATGGAAAACATGTCACGGCAATAGCGTGAAAAACGTAATATTGCTATATTTAGTAATATATGTATCGAGGCGACCACGCCTTACCCTACTATACATACTTCTTATTCATAATAAGTGGTACATTCGTCATCATTACTTTATTAATAAACGTTACGTTCAAATACCGAGAAATAGCCCACGTGTTACGGTCGAGCAAGAGCCCGTGAACCCCAGACCTTCGTTATTTTATAAAAGCTGAAAGTTTTTCAGCGCATGCTCCCAACACAGGTAAGAACGATGGACTATTATGAAGTTTGAGTTACCGTGGCTTTGGCAGGTGTGTAAAATACCGATTAAATTCATCAAAGTAGTATAGTATAGTGATAGAGTAGCAACGCTAAATTCGTATCCTAGTGCAAACGCTCTCACGCGTGTGAAGAAATACCACTTCGTATTCTTGTAAGGATATTATTAATCTTTCCTAGGTTTATTTCGCGGCTTCGCCCGCGTAGTCAAAGAAAATTAAGATGTCATGTAACACATCACACGTCTCGTAACAAAACCTTTCCTATTACTCTTAAAATTATCAACATTTTATTACAGCGCCATCTATTGGAATTTATAAATTGCGGAGTGATTCAAATATGTATCAATGGATTTTCTCATGGGAATAAGATGCTTCCCCGTGATAAAGCCTATCTCCTTCTATTTTGGAGTCGGTTCATTAAGAACTGAATGAATTTTGATGAAACTAGAGCAATGCCTTTAAAAGTAATTGTAGGACTATAAAAAGAAAGGTCAAATACAATTTTAATCCAATATTGATATAAAAGCCTTTGAGCAAAGCTTATACCATGCCACTGTGATTCGTACGGTGAGTGGGGGAGCCGGAGGCCCGTTTCCTCTTCCTCACCCGTCCTAGTCCATTCCTTCTTTCCAGTCGTTAATCCTTTCCTTTCCCTTACCCCATAAAAGCGGGCAGCGCATTCACGGAGGTACTACCTTTGCGAATATTTATGGGCGGTGGTGATCGCTTACCATCAGGCGAATCACCAGCTCAGCTGCCCGCTATGACATAAAAAAAAACCTATTAAACACACGTATATATATTATATTTTATCAATATCTTGCATATATTAATAACATACATTTCGAAAAGCCTTTTACATAAACATCAGGTAAAAATAGATTATTTGAACATATTTTTTTAAGTGATACAGAAAGAGCCAAGATGAAGTAACATTTTCCCAACAACTCTACCATTAACGTTACTTGCTTGAAAGCTGTCGACCTTTCCATGTAATTAATTCACGCTAGTTTTCCGTTATAGATAATGTATTATTTGATTCAATATTGTGGAATATGTATTATTTACATTTGTGATTAATGTGGGATTCGAGCACGCTTCGGCATGAATTGGACCAGCTCGCACCGGGGAATTATTTATTTATTTTATTATACTTCTACAAAAATTGTACAGGTAAGGAAATAAAAAAGGAAAATTAAAAAATATATATTAATAACACGATAAAAAAGAAAAGAGTACAATTTGTTCGGCGGCCTTATCACTTAGAAGTGATCTCTTCCAGGCAACCCGGGCAAAAGGTAACAAGCATAATTAGTTTAGAATTACATTATATATTCAAACCATATTCTCAAAAAATGTCATAAAAGGGCTTACATATTATTGGATAATATAAATGTACCTACTTTTAAACTTCATAGCTAGGTGTGGTACGTGGAACCGGTTGGATAGAGGTCATGTATGGTACAGTGTAGGCCATTTATGTAACACTGGTTTATCTGATATAAAAAGTTTAGTTAATTATATATTATTTCAAAATATAAGCCTTTGTGTAAGACTTATCGATACTCTAACGTTTTCAATGTAAACATAAAAATTACTAGAATAGTATTTTCTTGTGTTTAATTTTACGCGAGTATTGCCTGACTGTCTCCCCGGTCCACGCTCGCTGTAAAGTGTTCGAAACGTCGGGTTAATAATATAATGAATAAATCGCGTTGAAAATCCGCTAAAAAGTTTTTAATTTCTAAATTACGAGAATATTTGTAAGACTGCGAATAACATAAAACACAATGCATAGTCAGTTATAAGAAATGACAGTTTGATTGTAGTTATTGTGTACTTTATTTTATATACAGGCTTGATTTTCCTTTATTTGTATATTTGTGTGTTTTTATGCAACCAAATCCTTCTCCAACTGTTATCAAGGATCGGCGACAATACAATAATTTATTGAGGTCATTTTAGTATCCCAATTACGATTGCCACTATTAAACCTTGCGTATAGTCTTCATAAGCACAAGTATAGAAATTAATTAAATCTATTAATAATGCGTCTTATTTAATTATTTTTTCCTATATTTATATTCTAATCCTCTTAAGGGATATTTCTGAATGAAAATAAAACTGTTACTACCATTACCCTCATAACAAAACTTCCGTGAAACGCCCGAGAATCTATCGCAAATATAGTAATAACGCAATACCTAGACACAGCAATCTTCTACAAAGTGCCTAAACCTGGGTGCGCCGGTAACTGGCACACCTGTAGACCTGTAGACCTCTTGTCTGTAATGTTTTGCTCTATAATATATAATGGAATTGTAAAATGATAAAGGTTAAAACGATGGTAATTATATGTTCGAATAATGAACTTTATATTTACAATATTAGAAAATAAATAAAGGTAAATTCTTAATTTATACGATATACGTATTATTTTTAAGTTACTTTTACATACTTATCGTTTGTACCAAACAGAGAAATTTATTTAGACAAATGAAATAACCGAAACAAAGAGAAAAATATCAACCACTTTTAATGAGAATGAATTTTGATTTTTATAGAAACTTTCTTTAAAATTTCAATTAAAACCACTTTTCACTGTAACATATAATAACATAACTACAATACAATGCAATATTTAAACATATTACAACTAAACAATGCAAATTAAGTGGAGTTAAAACCTTCAACATCGCAATTGAATGTCATATATTAAAATTATACAACTTGGCTTTTTACTACAATATTGTATAACCAATAGTAATTGTTATTTAACACAAAACACTTAGATAATAGAATGCGTACTTGACCGATGGGATCTTGACAAATTAGCATATCAGAGTGACCTCAGAGGTCAGTCCTACAGGTCATTGTTTATTAGCGGTGTGATGTGACCTTAATATTTGTGTGTGTCGCCTTAATGCTTCACGGAGTCACGTGTAAATCGAGAAAATATGAAAATATAAATATTGATGAAAAATAACATGCTTTCTATATATATCGCTCTTTTAACTAAATTACATTCGATAACACAGACAGTCTATATGACAGTCTATAAAATTTTAATAGTTTTAATTAGTTCCTTGGTTTTACTATTTTTTTTAACCTTTACGTATTACTAGCTGCGCCCCGCGGTTTCACCCGCGTAAGTCGGTATCCCGTAGGAATATCGAGATAAAAAGTTGCCTATGTGTTATTCCAGTTGTCCAGCTATCTACGTACCAAATTTGATAGCAACGGGTTCTGCAGTTTTTGCGTGAAAAAGTAACAAACATACACATACACATACATCCATCCCTACAAACTTTTGCTTATTTCCTGGCAAATCCATAAACACTTATATAAATATCTACTAGTTCTGTTTGATATATTTATTACTAACTCACTTAATTATTTCCGGTACTGTATTCTTCCTGATACTTTGTATACAGTGCTTATATAAATACAACAGAATCGTTATATAACTAACAACACTAGCTGATGCCCACGACCTTGCCTATATAACCTGTTCAACTGACTTCGAAAAAAGGAGGAGGTAATCAATTCGAATTTTGTTTTCTTTTTTACAACAATCACGGGAACAGTGTATTGATTCTTTACATCTCTTTTATCTAGTATATTTGTTTTTTTGAACGCAATCTCAGGGACTACTGGTTATTGAAAATTCTTTCAGTGTTAGATAGCCCATTTATTGCTATATAACATCTATTTCGTAGGTAAAACCGCGGGGCGCGGCTCGTGTGCGATATACAACACAATCCTGGAAGCATGTGTTCAGTGTATTACGTATTTCGAATTATATTTTATCGAGTATTATCACAAGACGTTATATATCACCAATTGACACATCAATGGCGGCCGTCAATGACATTTAGCAAGTAGGTGACAAATATAAATAATATTTATTAAGTTTCGAAAATTATGATTGAAATATTACTAGTGCGTGAGTTGTTGTTACTTCAGTTTTATTTTTTGTTCCTTAAAATTCATATTCAGATATAAATATGTTATTTTATGAATATATGTAGGATTCTCGTATTTGTATTGTAGCTTGCATGTTGAAACGCGCCTTTACTTGATTAGGGCTGGAGTGATGTGGTGTTTTTAGTTTGTCAACGTGTAGCGTGTGTATGATAAAATTGTAAAGGTTTTCTTTTCGTAAAGCTGGTATATATTTTCATTATGCAATAACGTTTATTTTTTATTCTTCGATTAGCTGTAACCTGCGGCGTTACTGGCATAAAGATTATGTCCAGATTATAATCTATCCCTGTACCAAATTCCATACAAATACGATAAGCCGTTTCCACGTGAACGAGTAACAAACATTGGTCGTGGACAAAGCAGATCAGATTGGCGACCAAAAACTCACCGATCGGCTTGACTCTCTTGTTTTACGAAGGGACATTGCGTCACTGTGTGTCTTCTATCGCATTTACTATGGAGAGTGTTCAGAGGAGTTATTCGAGCTTATACCTGCTGCTGAGTTTCATCACCGCATCGCCCGTCATAGAACTAAGTTCCATGCACACCATTTGGACCGCTGGCGAACAAGTACGGTGTGAACCTTGTGTAATAACATAATAATCTTGAATAGTCTACCCTTGTATAAATTATCTGCCTCTTAGATACGTCATTTAGCACATGACTGTACCCAGCTATGGGTAAAAGATGAAATAAGATTTAAATTAAAACATCACAATTTGCATACAAGTTCTAAGGTATGTATTGACATCATAATCAAATCAATTTCGTCCCAATTAAAACCTTATTGTCCTCACAGTGTCGCAAGTAATATCGCATTGAATATAATACATTGCACAACTGTTACTAGGCCGACATACATTCGCACGCACGTACCCCGCAATGGAAATGTGGTTAAGTAATTGCTACTAGGTGTTAATGTGGTACTTCGTATTGTAATGAGGGGTTAGGACATGGGCTCGGCTTGGTGCAGATACATGGTCTTTGTATGAAAGGAGCAATTATTTCAATAACGAGTTTGCTGATTATATTAGCATATTTAGTTGCATGAAACGTACTTCGTAATATGGGATATGGGCTTCAACGGGATTCTCAGATATATAGGTAAGGGTGACATTCCAACAAGTACTGGTTGCCTCTTCACTTATGCGGACGACGGAACACAGTGAGGTCTTAATCGGTAGGAATCCGACATAACCGACGGCCACTTCCCCGGGGGCTGTAGGCAACTATGCCAGATTTCCCTACTATAAATAAACGGTTAAATACGATTTCATGACTTATGTGCAAAATCCATCAAAATTAACTTAAAATTTGGGATATTTTACTTTTTTCATTAAATGTATTGGTAATATCTAATCTCTTAAAATGTTTGTTACAAAATGTTTTTGTAAATAAAAAACAATCCACTGACTGAAATAGACCGATATAGATATAATTATTGTGTGATTACATTTCTAAGTTAATGTGCTAACTGTTTATTTATTATGTCCTATCGATGTTACCAAAGAACTAGTATTACAAAAATCACGATAGTTAGAAAATTATGTCAATTATATAATGTATACAAAAGAATTATATTGTAACAGTTACAATATTACGATAATAATTGGATCTATATCTATTGTGGTATTATTTTTTATCGCTAATATTTTTGTGACCTCATATCACATTTACATATGCAAGCGAATAGCGAATATGATATTTACCACGTTCTTCTTCGCCATTCGCTTCGTCATTCGCTTCATGATTCGCCTCGCTATTCACACGAATCTGTTAATACTCGATTATATGTTTCTGACTTTAGAATTGTACATTTTATCAAACTGTCATTGTAATATATAATCCACAATATACTATAATATATAATCTATAATATAATATAATAGTATAAAATCAAAGTAAGTGTAGATATATGGATGTTTGTAACTCTTTCGCGCGAAAAGAGTTTATGATATTTGTATGAAATTTGATACAGCGATAGATTACACTGGATTAGCGCATAGGTTACTTACCTGCGTACCACGCGAGTAACACTGCGGGTTTCAGCTAGTTTAGACATAGTTTATTCGATGGATAATTTAATGTGGGAAGTGCCATTGGAATAGTAGTAAAACGTTTTGCACAGAGTATAAATAAAAGTATAAATGTATTGCATACAAATTCTATAGCTATTGGACAATCGTCACTCGAGGTGCGCAAGCGCATGTTAATGCACTTTGAAATAATAGAGCATTGTGATAGGGTATTCGTAACTGAATGAATGTTAAAAATGTACATTTAAAAATGTTAATGTATATTTTGAATCGGAAATTGATGTGCGCCTTATATAGTGCTTTCACGAAGTGATAGGTAAAGTACAAACATATTTAGCTATGAATATTATTTAGCTATGTTTCGCCGCGTGAGATTTACATATTTTGATTGGTAATAACTGCATAAGATTCTATATATTAAAACTTTACATTAAATTTTATATTAAAACTAATATTATAGACAGAGACAATTTTTTCAACGACAATATTAAATATATAAAGGTTAATTATAACCATTTTTTATTATGGTCATACATAGTTACAATTTGAGGCTTTTCTCGAACGTTATTATTAAATATTGTTATGGAAGAAAAGTATTCTAGCATAAGTAAATTTTATCACTTTACTGAAGGCACTTCATTTCATATAACCTACTTAAAAATATTTGAACGATTATAGTTTTTCTAAATATGATTTTTTTTTACAGGTAACGAGGAGTTGTCACTTGTCAAGACGTCTGTAATAAGTATTATAGTATATTGAGTATTATTTTAAGTGCCGTTATAAATAATTATCACATCCATATAGCGTTTATATTATATACAATGACCGATCTGTCTGTTACATTTTCTAATTTGTACTAGATAACTTTACACAAAACAAAGGCAATAGTGATGGACTCTGATAGTACCATAATAGGTCGTGAGACAATATGAAGAAAATATCTAAACTTAATGTTAGAGAACATATTTATTATCTTCCCAGAGCAGGACACAGGCCTCTTATGAGGTTTCAAGTCCACGCTGGAGAAGTTCTGTTTGGCAGATGTTATGTCGTCAAACTTTTGATTCTTGGACATGTTGGTTTCCTTCATCTTTCTGATATATTGAAAAATCAAATTATTTCCTGCATGCTCGCCTGATACCGAAACCCCGACTTTCGATATAAGTTCGAGGTCTTCTTTCAACCAATGCTTATTTATTATTAGTATAATCAGATAATATTATTCTCTATTGTATTGTTCTCGCACAAAGAAATATATCCTTGAGTGTGTAGTGGACTAGTCTGCCATTAGCCCCAATAGCAGTTGCAAAGTCTTATTTATTACAACCGAATAATCTGCTTACGCCATTTAGAATTATAAACGCTTAACAAATATCGTTATCCAATCTCCAAAACTCATATGAATATACAACCAAAACTAGAATGCTATCTGCATAAAGATTTAAAGATATTGACCGATGCTAAAATGGAAACCATAAACAATATATTGAACAAAGTTCAGTACAATGTAAGCTCAATTGAAATGTCAAAACTATTCCACAGATAAAATAAAATAGTTTTGCAGAACAATCAGCGATGACCTCTCTTGTGTTCCTCATTTAAAATAGCATTAGTTGCGGTTGTGTTGGCGGGAGTTCATTTTTTGATAGCGTGAAAATGGCGGGCTTTCGCTAAATCTTCGTTTATATAATCTGCGCATTGTTCGAGTATCTGTGATGCAATCTTTTTTATCTGTTAAATTCAGAGTGACGTAAAGTAATGGTTAATTTGATAGCAATTCTGAAGTACGGAAGTTTTACCGTACAGGCCATTCGTTTTTGGTGAAATGTAGCATTGGACTCATTATTCTTTTAAGTATAATATAAAAAAGCCAAATCAATATAACTTTTTGTTAATTATAACCTCAGCAATAGACTTTTTCATAGTTGATTTACTGTTGGGATTACTTTAGTATAATACGGTTTATATAATATTTTAGATATGTACCTATACATTATATTATATACATTATTCTTCAGATAAAATTATTTTATAAGAAAATCATGAACATCGCTTCTAGAAGTGGTTTTCTTTAAGATGTATAATATACACATATTTTATAATAATTTTTTATCCCGTCAAACCAGCTATCATCTCACAAGTGACATGCAATTGTAACTGTCTGTCTGTGTCACATTAATACATGTTGATTGCTAGAGGCTATTCTGTCTGTCCATCGCATCCGGTTTTATTTGGAATTGGACCGTGAATTCAATTGAAATCACATTCTATGGGTACATAATTACTTGTGGCATGGAGGTATAAATTTATTTATGTTAAAACTGCATTAAAATGTCATCTTTATCTCTATCTCTCTTAATCATTGTTCATCTTTACACGTTTACTTTCTTCATCATCATCATCATCAGCCTTCATGTTTCCACTGCACGACATGACATGAACCTTCTCTGATGGTTCAGGCCATAATCCACCACACTGCCAAGTGGTGCTTGCGCAGATACATTGGAAAATCAATTTATTTCCTGCATGCTCACCCGAATTAGAACCATCGACTTTTCGTTCTCTTTTAACTGTGACTCGCTGACAATAACACCTTATTGAGGCTCTATTAGTATTTTTCCCTATTATATCTATATTTATATACATTCTTATTCTTTAAATAGCCATTTTAAAAAAGCCACTATTTAATAAATTTCACCATTTATAAAACAAAATTTTTTGAGACAATTTTTATGTGTCTATGTCCTAAACCATTCAACCGATTATAATAAAATTTGCACACCATGTACCGTTTGATCCAACTTAAGCGATAGGATAGTTTTTATTATTTCAATTACAGCAGTGCAGTGCAGCTGGTAGTAATATACGTAATATTTCGCCGCAGATCTGCGTTCCCACGCGCTTGATGTATGCTCCATTTCTCAGAAGTATCAACGACTCCATTATTTTTCCTCACGTTCAGAGATAAGTCCTGATTGATTGCTATATGTTTTCATTCAACCGGCTTGCAAGATTGTGGTTTGCTGTTCTTGTGAAATTGTGAAGATATATTTTGTCTACAAGTTGATGAAACAGAACAGAGGTGGTCCATATCCTTTTCCTCACACTTCTCAGCCCCTTCCTTGATTCCTTCGTCAATTCTTTCTTAATCTCATTGTGAAAAACTACTTCTGTTTATTTCCTCCACCCAAATGGAGTCGTACAATCACTATATCGATCGTAAATAGAAAAAATGTAAAATGCTCTTGCGCTGACAGCTTTATATAAGTCAGTGACACGAGTTTTGTTTTTATATATTGGTCTTGCTACATACGATGAGACGACAAGAACCAAGGCTTTCCGCTTAATTCACAATACTACATGAACCTTATATTTGGCGATATATTCTTGATCTAGCCATATAGCTCTAGATGGTTAAACAATTTACACGACCTACTATTTTCCTCATTTGCTTCTCGGAAGGGCTTGGCTAGGCGCCACTAAGACTGCGGTTACGAAACGGCGAAGCGTACGCGGTAGCGAGAGCGATTCAGTACAGCAATGTAGTAGAAAATAATGTATGTTTGTTTTAAAAACTTGATTTTAAGAAAGTTTTATGAATGGTTCTGATCGTAAGTATTTTAAACTGTTGTAGTTATCTCATGTTCTTAAATTTTATTATTCATATTATTTTAATTTTCCATATACATTATTCATATCAAACCGTAGTATTACTAACGCTTATACATGTAAATTGACAGTAGCTACTCCATTTAACTTAAAACCACAATATAACTACAACTATATAAAGTCTATTACATGAAACATCACGTTCTACAAAATGGTTCTAATGTATTAAATACGAAAAATAATTGAAATATTTTTGTGGTAATCTAGCATGCTTTCGTCACGAATTGGGCCCGCTCGCATCGGAGACGTTCCAAACACCTACAGAAAACCGGCGAGAAATAGTAGCATGCTCCTGTGTTTCATAGATTTATAGTTTTGAGTGGGGGAGGCGGAGGCTCGTTTCCATTTCCTCATACTACCCATTCTTTCCAGTTGTCTTTCTTATCCCGTTACCTTTAAAAGTGGGCAACGCATACGGGAAGCACTACGCGAATGTTCATAAGCGGTGGTGATTGCTTACCAGACGAATCACCAGCTCAGTTGTCCGCTATGACATAAAACATATCGCTAATACACCCAATGAGCGCAGGTTTACACACGATACCTTTACACATCAATCCCTCCATCGACACTTGACATAAACACGTTACTATTATGTCGATAAATGACGACAGCCGTTTGTTATACGAATTACAAACGGCTCATGAATAGTTTTACAATGGGAATCAATGTATTGGAAAAGAACGATGCTATTTATATCGGTTTTATTTTGCTACGCGAAGCCTCTCGTAAAATGTTATTTTTGTTCACACAACGGAGCGGAGTATATCTATTTTAAATGTATACTGTAAGGGGAATAAATTTGTGCTTTCGGTTTTAATCTAATAGTCCAAGAAAATGGGTAGGGTAAATGCGAATTTGAGATTAAAACTTGAATTTTTGATATAATTTACTTTGAGGAATCTAAAAACGAACTGTGCAAGTTTTTTTTAAATTCACCCCCGAGAAGGGGTGAAAAAAAAAAAAATAAAGTCGTTTTTTTGAAATTTTGGCGAAACCGTAAGTGTTAGAAAAAAAAGTTTTAAATAAAATTTGTAGAGCGTAAAATTTTACACAAAAATGTTTCTATGACTTTTTTTCCTAAAATTGAAATTAATTGAGATAGGGTAGTTAGAAGCTAGGGGATGATAACTGCAACTTTAAAAAATCATAACTTATTGAAAAATTGATAAAACTCATATATTTTTTTTTAATTACTTATATAATTATAAACTTTGATCCTAGAGAAAAATTATTTTTTTTCAATTGTTTAACAATTTGAAATTTTTATTTTCAAATTAAATCAAGTTAAACCGAAAAAAAAAAATATATATATATATATATATGTATATATACATGTATATTTTTT
>NC_052114.1:571834-573018 GCF_012273895.1 Zerene cesonia
AAAAAAAAAAAAAAATTATATATATATATATATATATATATTTTTTTTTTTTTCAATACATTAGTATTTCAAAAAATTGACCATACGCATTGAAATGTAATTTTTACTTTTACCTGTTATTTTCAGGCAGGTATAAAATAATTTACCTGGTAAAAGGTATTGTGGGGCGGCGACTTTGCTTTTACTACCGGATTTGGTACCTTATGCGCATGCGCCAGTTGTTCTCAATGGGCCTCTGTCTGTGTGTTTTTGAACATGTGATAGTTTCTATATGTAGAGTGTAATGTGATCATATACGACTTTTATTGAGGCAAAATATTTTGGAGAGTATTTAGAAATCATAAGATAAAGAAAGATTGTCAAAGAAAGAAGGTAATAGAGATAGATCAATAAGAATGAGAAAGAGGAGATGCGTGACAATCATTTGTGCTTCTTTGTCGTTTTATTTTATTTAATTTTTTTTTTACTTTTAACATTTCCGCCCGCCTTTGTTAAACTGGTTTAACAAACTACTCTTCTTTAATTGGTAAAAGTCTCAGCTTAGTGATTGGTCTTTCAACGACGCTGGTAGCCGTTTTGATTGTCACTACTCGAACATGACCATCTTTTCCAGGATGCACCTTGATGATTTGTCCAAGTGGCCATTTTGATGGTGGACATCGTTCATCGATGATGAGAACCAGATTTCCGACTTGAACTTCAGGCATAAGCTGGTTCCACTTGTAGATCGGTTGATATTGTTGAAGGTATTCTTTGGTCCATTTGACCCAGAAATCATCAGTCATACGTCGAAGAAGCTGCTATCTAGAGAGCCGAGATATTTTAAGTTCTCCTAAGAAAGGTTCCGGCACAACGTTTAGTGGTCCTCCAATCGGAAAATGCCCTGGTGAGTATAGAGAGATCGTAAGGATCGTTGGTGAGCGGACAGAGCGGTCTTGAGTTTAAAACGGTATTTATTTCTTCATAAGTCAGGTGTTGTTCTCCAATAACTCGGCGAAGATGGTGTTTAGGGGGATTAAACAGCCATTGAGTGCTTTCGTTTGCTAGAAGTGCAGCTAAATTACCAAGTTGTTTTGATGTTGAATCAAAGAGACTCCGAAGCTCTGATCACTCCTCAAAGTGGCGCAAATTCCGCGTCTGGCAGTAAATCTCTTGTAAGCTGCTATAAACGCCTCAGTCGTATA
>NC_052114.1:574018-584927 GCF_012273895.1 Zerene cesonia
CAAGCGCCTATTTTGCGTGAAAGAAAAGGAGGGGGGTAGCCAGTCAAAGCTGGAACCATCCCAGCTCCTCCATGAAGCGAAGCAGCTTGTGAGGGCTGCTGAAAACCTCAGGGAGGGCCCTAGGACAACCCAAATGCCTTGCCCTGTACTCCGCAACCGCCGTGCATTCCATGATCACGTGGGCTGCCGTTTCTTCAGTCGTCATGCACGCTCTACATAACGGACTGTCAGTAATCCCTAAGTTAAAGAGATGCTTGTTAAAGGGACCATGACCTGTAAGGGCCCCTGTAATTGTACGTAATTGTAATTTTCGCAGGTTTAAAAGTGTACATGTACCACGAATGAAGCGGCGATCTGTAGCAGATGTAATAATTTATTATCGAAAATTGAATTAAATTTAGTAATGATGATGTATTGTACGATATGTTCATATATTTCTGTATCTGTATATGTATAGTATGTATGTCATAATGAACCATACAAATTTTAATATTTGTAAATACCATTTCATATATAATATGATGTGTATAACACATTCAAATTCCCTCTTTTTATGTAACAATAATTCTATCAATGTATAGAAAGAGGATTTTCTTATATTTATTACCGTATATACAATATTTCATTGTTTTTATCATATTTCGATTCAAATTCAAAAGCCATCAATCTTCATATAAATAAATCTTATTTAAAATTTAATAATTAACAGGATTATCTATGCAATCTTAATAAATGGTGTTTTAAAAACCCATTTAAAAATGATCATAACAGTAATAAAACTGCAATGTCGAAAAAACATTGATTGCTACGGATGCGGTCAATTATTGCCGCTAGGTGGCACAGTTCAAGGAAACAAATTGATAGCTATCTGAATAGGATGTACACTGCAGAAGGTATGATAATGACTATATATTCATACATACGCATATACAAACATACATAATAAAAAACCAAGACGAAAATTTTCTTTTCAACAGCATAACTCTCTATGATCTAATTTGTTCGTCGCTGAGTTTGTTATTTCTTTCCAGTTTAATTTAGGTTCCCTCCAAAGAAAAGTACGCCAATATCTAAATTAATATCATTAAGAGAAAACATCTGTGATTTTGTATATATCTTTGTAATGATTCATTACAAGCACTACTCGACCGATTTCAAAAAAAATTCACCGTAAGAAATCTGCATCTTCACTTAGTGACATAGGCTATTTATGTAACTCAGGAGACGCCAGAGCGGCTAGTGTTTTATAGTTAGCATTATATATGTACAAATCATCTAATTAAATCTTTGAAGGTTGTGCAGAAACAACAATCACAAATCCGCTCTGAACAGTGCGGATGACAATACACTAACATACTAGTCAATGTAATCGGGATGTTTTGAAAGTTCTCTAACAATGTCAAGAATATCTTGAGCTAATCTTTATCATACTCGGATTCAATAAGTCATCTCCAATGATTCGGTATTATAAAGAGGAATTTGTGTTTTTGTTTGTATCTTTGTAATGTTTTATCAAAAAAGCTGTTGGTGCGATTTCAAAAATTCTTACACCGCTAGAAACCTTCTTTCCTGAGTGATCATACTAATGTTATATATGCGAAACTTTGTAAGTATGTGTGTGTGATAAAATTGTAAAATGATCAAATTAAAATGAAGCACACCTTTACTTTAGTAACTAATTGTTTTCTAGGTTCTCATACAATCGAAGCAAAACTTAATCGAGCCCTTCTCCCTGTTCCATCTGTATGAAACACTAGCTACGCCCCATGGTTTCACCCGCGTAAGTCCGCATCCCGTGGAAATATCGGAATAAAAAGTTGCCGATATGTTATTTTAGTTCTCCAGAAAGAGCAACAAACACACACACATCCTTAAAAACTCTCGCATTTATAATATTAGTAGGATATTCAGCTGTTCCATCCGGGAGTTGCTTAGACACCCTACTATAGACCATTGTGTATATAATTTAGTTGTCTACACATGTGAATTGTGATTAGTGACCTACATAATTCATCATTTGCATATCTGTATCTTGTAAACATTTATTATAAGCATCGACAATTCCATTTAAGGCTCTAAACAAAATGTCACAATGAGTCATTTCTAATTTATTCTCAGTAATACTAGATTAATAAATAATTTATATCCAAATAGATGCAATTTACTAAATTAACGGACATTCTTAAATATTTGAAAAATGTCAATATGCGTTTTTATCTTTTATTTAGAGAACCTTTTATCATGGTTTTGATTTAAATACTAAACAGATATATACGTCCATCTCTATATTATTTTAATTTTGTAATTTGATTTCATATGTAGCAATATTATAATAATTTTTTGTTTGTTTGGATGCTTGTCCGTCAATCACGCTGAACAGATTCTGTTGAAATTTGGTACAGATAGAGTATGAGCTGACCTGGGTGTAAGGATACTTTTATCCCGATTAAATGGGATAAAACAGGAATTTTGACACCCGGACGGAGCCGGGACAAGCGTCTAGTAACAAAAAATGCATGTATCAACGCCCATATTATTAGATCTTTGCATTGTGTCTTAACAACAAAAAATATATACTTTGACTTGTATCTGTTCAGCTGTAGGTATTATCCTTTTTTCATTATAAAATATTTTAAAAACAATCAATCACGCGATCTGTCTGTTACATTCTATTGTTAAGTTCAATGATATGCTAATGTTTATTGTATTTGAAAAACTTTGAGACATACCTACCGATCTCTTTATTGGAATAAATTAGTTTTCGGAGGATAGATTAACTACTTTAATCCACTAGAACTTAGAAATGGAAGACTATCTATAGGTTTCGAGACGTTATTTATTCGTTATATTTAAATCGGCTTCAAAAAAAGGAGAAGGTTCCTAATTTAACTATATTTTTACTGACTTCAAGAAACGAGTAGTCAATTCGATTGTATTTTTGAACCGATTTTGAATATTTCTTAATTGACAGCTAGCGTCTTCCGACGAGCTGTTGAAAAAGATCTAGAAAACGATTTGAAGGTGGTTTGGCTAAAAACTATAATTTGTAGATACCATATAATATGGATTATTGTAAAATCATTCTAGAAAATACTCGAAGTATCGAGCACTTCCAGAAACTAAGGTCATTATTACTTATAGTGTGTAATTATTAAGTCTATTTCTAAGTATTTTCTTCGTTATTTTATTAAAAACTGTGTAGAAATGTATATTACGGATGGGAGTGAGTATATCCTTATTTACTATGAATATTGGATATGTTTTATTATCATATAATATTACAGTTTTGATGACATATTTAGATTATTACTAGCTGCACCCGGCAAACGTTGTTCTGCCTTGCTCTTATCATTCAGGTGTATGAAAAATAGATGTTGGCCGATTCTCAGACCTACCCGATATGCACAAAAAATTTCATCAAAATCGGTCAAGCCGTTTCGGAGGAGTATGGCAACGAAAACTGTGACACGAGAATTTTATATATTAGATATTAAAAATAATGCACACGCTTGGTACACGTTTATACATTATAGGTGCCGTGAGAGATAAGTACATATCTTCTTATATATAAAATTCTCGTGTCACAGTTTTCGTTGCCATACTCCTCCGAAACGGCTTGACCGATTACTCTGAAATTTGGTAAGCATATTGGGTAGGTCTGAGAATCGGCCAACATCTATTTTTTTTCCCGATATTCCTACGGGATACGGACTTACGCGGGTGAAACCGCGGGACGCAGCTAGTCTATATATATAAAATTCTCGTGTCACAGTTTTCGTTGCCATACTCCTCCGAAACGGCTTGACCGATTCCTCTGAAATTTGGTAAGCATATTGGGTAGGTCTGAGAATCGGCTAACATCTATTTTTTATCCCGATATTCCTACGGGATACGGACTTACGCGGGTGAAACCGCGGGGCGCAGCTAGTCTTATATATATATTTAGAGTTCAAGTAACTAGTGATTCTGGTTGAACTGAACTGTTTGTCTGTTCTATTTGTATCTACCACCTTGTTACCACGCCCTTACAATTGGGTCGGAAATGAAGGCTTTATCTCGCTCCGTCCACCCACACCCGCGTTACACTTGGACAATAACTTATTAACATATTACATATAACCATTCAATATAAAAATGTGGGTCATCAGATCAGAACCAGTTAATCTAGTCAAACACGTCTCAAGGTAACACGTTCGCTTCGAGAATTTTACCAAATCACACATTTAATTAATATAATTTTTAATGAGATATTTCGTTTCCTTATTATTTGAGATATATTTTTTAATCCTACGCAATTTGCAATAGTTTTATTAGATTATAATATATCGCAATTTGTTGATTAAAATGGTGTAACCTAACATATTTTCATTGATCGTATGTCTAGGTAGAGACAAGATGTCGATTATCCCATGCTATGCCGTTTATTTTTAGGATCTTCATGAAGAGATTGGAATAATCGATGTGTTGGAAAATATAAGTGAACGGATACAGAAAAAATAATGCCTCAGTTTGAACAAAATTTCATTTATTTCATTTATTTCATACATACATACATTTTTGACATTTTTAAATTTACAATTTATAGCAATTACAATTTAGTTTATATAAACGATTTGTCTTACATATATTTTTAAAGTTTACATATATAAAGCCGATGTTTCCCTAGCTAGATTACAAGACAACCTGTATTTAGGAGAAACAACTTGCTTCTAAAGTAGATTCACAATTTGAGCCATTTGACAGCATTATTATTAAAAATTATAATTGAATACAATAGAGAAGAAAAATAAATAAATATCTATATACTGAGTTGCCTATAAGTGGAGGAGTTTGAGTATGTACGTGTGTGAGTGCGTGTGTATGTGCGTATAATCGATTGTTGCTTCTAGTCTTATCAGTTTTCATAAAGCAGATAAATAATTATATGTACAGTATCCGACAACATTTAATCGTCTAAAAGAAACAACGCATCAAAGTACATTGCATTTATTCTATCCTAAAAC
Source organism: Zerene cesonia (assembly GCF_012273895.1). NCBI lineage: Eukaryota > Metazoa > Arthropoda > Insecta > Lepidoptera > Pieridae > Zerene > Zerene cesonia. Next base: position 579,022 of record NC_052114.1, read on the forward strand.
GAATATATATAAAACAAGGCCTATTAAGCTATATGAAACAATAAAAAATACTGAGTTACGAAGATGTGAGGTTCTTAAGATATGAAACTTATTGTGAGCTTATTGTTAAGAATTAATAATGAGCATAAAATTTGCGTATTAGGCTCAATGCCAATTCGTTAATTTTATTAAATTAAACGAGATTTTCCTCAATAGTACTATTCTAATGGAATGTAATAATAGTATTTAAAATATTTTATTATTTATGCATTACCATTTAAAGTTTTTATATTATATGTATTAACGCTTGGAAAAAAATCACAATTATTAACTTTTTAAAAAGTGTGTCTCATAAGAGAAAGTTAGTTTATTTAAGATATAATAAGGAGAGAGATAGAACATTTAATAATTTATGTATTCTAACATGTGACGAATAAAAAACTAACGATTCGATTATTCTAGAATCCGCAGGTTAAACGCAATGTTTTATCAAATACCCAAACCCACTATTGCAGGTGCCGTGGAATGCGCCGTGCACCAAAATACCAAATGATTATTGAGATAATCTATGCAAATAGTCCGCTATATTTCAAGTTGCACCAAGGTCGAATTCCTTTGTTGATAATAATAAGAGCAGGCTGTGCGTGTTGAGATAATTTAATGATCACGCTATTGACTCTTCTGTTATGAAAATGGCTGTTTTTGTGATCAATGTATGCGTGGAATGTATACTTTCTATGTGGTGATCAGAGTAGTTCAGGGGAGTAAATGTTATAAATGTGTGAATGCTTGTTTATTTGTATATCTTTTACTAATATGGTAACTAATATCACACTGATATTAAAAATGTGAAAGTTTGTTTGTTTGAATGTTTGTCCGTCATTCACGCTGAAAGTATTCAACGGTATACTGACAGGCTATGAGCTGACTTGTGTTTTAGGGTACTTTTTATCCCCATTAATTGTATAATCTATAGCCTTCAAGGATAACGTATCATATAATGGGTGAAAGAATTGTAGAAATCGGTCCAGGAGTTCCCGAGTTTAACACGTTCACATAAACAAACTGTTCAGCTTTATATTACTACTAGACTCTCATCCCCCCGCCTGAACATCTAGTTTCCTGTTTTATCAAAAGAACATTTAATCGAGATAAAAAGTATCCTACCACACATGTTAGGTCATACCATATCTGTGTAGCTACCAAATTTCATCAAATCCGTTCCGATCTAAACAAACATTCAAATTTATAATATTACTTTGATAAGTATATCTTGTTATTACTCAATGCTTATAATTACAGTATTCCGACGCGAAGGCTATATGACTTCCTCGCACGACAAAGTAATGGTGGACGAAGGAAACATTATGTGTTATTAGCTGTATGTATGTTTTTTATAATTATACATCTATCAAAATGTCGCTGTTGAAACACATATATTAAGGTGTTTGCTTGACATTCGTTCCTTTTTGTGGGGAAGGGCTGGAAAGTAAAGGCCCGTTTCCTTTTCCTCACCCTTCCCAGTCTAGTCCTTCTTTCCTGTTCTTAATCCTTTCCTTATCTCTTATTTATTTAAGGCAGGCAGCGCATTCGCAGAAGCACTACTGCAAATGGGTGGTGCTGGATCGCTTACTTGCCCGTTATAACACAAACAAAATTAAATAGCATATTGTATGTATAATAAATAATATTTTTTTCACATACGCACAACACATTAAACTTATTTACTATAACAATCATATTATTACTATGAGAACACAGCATACAATATTTTTTCTTTATTTAACAATAAATCAGTATGTAAGTAAGATAAAGCTAGTTTTCATATTTTATACAAGTCAAGAGAATAGTTTGATATATATAGCTTTATAATAATTGTACTTTATTAAAAACGAATAAAAATTTTAACATAATTCATCATCATACGCATACTATATAGACAATCATATCTTTACAACCCACACTACTTAGTCCATACAAAACGAACTCCAACTACACGCAATTATCACCCGTATTCCCACAGCACAAGGGCCTTCACCTGTCAAGAGTATAAACAATTTACAAATTACAACGAAAATGCCATCTTCAAAGTCGTGAGGTCGCAAGCCCTTGAGTATGCACGTATGAGTCTTAAACTGTTTGCATTCAGATTGTACTAAGCGATATACGACGATAGACATAAACAGTACCTACTGCATAATGACTACACACGTGAACCTATTGCCTAACTTCATAGAGGTTATCAATTCGGTAGACCGTGGTAATTTATCTGAGAATCTTCTTAAGCCGAGACGCTAAAAGTTACAACTTAAATAATTATTGTCCTAAATAAATGTTCAGGAATTTTTAAAATTATTTAGAAATCTTATAACAAATTTAGTGTAATATCTGGCTAGCTATATTAATGACTAGGTGACCAAAAGGAAACCAAAGATAATTAAAAAAAAAAAAAACACGAAACAAAAGCTATATAAAACTTATTAATGAATTTGTTTTTTCAGCAGTAGGTATCGTTAAAACACTGCCAGTTTACAATAAAAAAAATGCGTTCTATTTTCGAATTCAAAAATCGAAAACTTGATCATAAAAATTCCTTGGCAACGATTTAATTCTAACTTACAACTGAATCTAGGTGCAGTACCCTCTCATTGCATCCATACATAATCTTATGTTTTCAATATCTTGCATCATAAAGCTTGTTGATCTGGTATGATATATACTCTGAAGCACTTATAAGATTTAATATATTTATACGTATATTTTTAACATTTTTTCATTTATTAATGCTTTAAATGTTTTGTTAATAGCAACCCCATAATATGCACTCCAGTAAATGAATTGTTCCAATGCTTTACAAGTTAAATTTAAAGTTACCTAATACATAGATGGTACTTTTAGTAAGGAAAAACCAAACTCAAACTAAAACATTTATTATTATTTCATTAAATTAGACTTCCTTTTATTTTAAGCTTCGGGTAATACTTTGAAAAGTCATAAAATAGTTATTTCCATTTACCAACAATAATTCGTTATTTATTTAATTGAATAAAACAGCTTTTAAGCAATCTATGCCATTATATTACTGAGAATCAAGCTGTAAAAGCTACATCCTACTAATATTATAAACTGGCTGCGCCCTGCGGTTTCACCCGAGTAATTCCATATCCCGTAGGAATATCGGTATAAAAAGTAGGATTTAGGATTTTTTTAATATTAGTAGGATGCGAAAGTTTGTAAGGATGTGTGTGTGTTTGTTGCTCTTTCACGCAAAAACTACTAAACCGATTGCAATGAAATTTGGTGTGTAGACAGCTGGACAACTGGAATAACATAAGGGCAACTTTTTATCCCGATATTCCTACGGGATACGGACTTACGCGGGTGAAACCGCGGGGCGCAGCTAGTCAATTATATTTTCAATATAATGCTCTACGCATGTGGTTATAGATAAACTTTAAATATTCATGTTTAGATTTGCCCTTGAACAATACTCTGAAAAGGTCCCATATAGGTTTTCGAAATTATGTTAAAATTATGATAAAATGCATGAAAGAGACTACTAAGAAAATACTGATTGAAAAGCTATATAGTTAAGAAAACGTGAACAAGGTAAATATTTGTAATACCAGGTTCGTGATAAGGCACGTATTGTTTATAAAATAACGATAAGCTTAGGTCATCGTGTAACCAATCAGGAACTATGTTAGGTAACCTTATGATAATCTAGTCTAATCCTAATAATATAAAGGCGACAGTTTGTAAGTATGGCTGAATGGATGTATGGCCGTTTGCTCTTTCATGCTAAAACATATTATATGATATATATGAAATTTGGTACAGAGATAGATTATAGTCTGGATAAGCACACTAACACACAGCTATTTTTTAACCTGGGTATCATGAGTGACGCCGCGGATTGCAGCTAGTATTATGTTATATAAATAACGTTTGTGAATTTATGAGTTTTAAAGCAATCGTTAAATATAGTCCCTTCATGTAAGTGTATAAATGAAGCATTCATTTATCGCGTGACTGTGTAAAGATAAAATAAGAAATACATTAAGAGATTTGTACCATGTATACTGTGTTTATTTATTTATAAAATTTTCTATTAATAAGTTAAATTAAGCATGTATAATTAACACTTTTAACAAAAATTAAAAGAAGCTGTTGAAAGTTCTGAAGTAAAAAACCACAGCCGAATTGAGAACCTCCACCTTTTTGAAGTCGGCTAAAAATATGTTCGTAATGTTTTAAAGTATTTTCCGAAACACCTGCACTATTTGCTGCGTTGACGCATAATACCTTAAACAGGTTGCTTTTAACAAAAAATCACACACATCTATGTCAAGATCTATGCGATAAAATGAGTCAGTGCAGTTATATTAAATGTTTTGCGAAAGGGAATACATATATTGTATGTATAAACTATATAGTTTTTATAGATATTACTTATTCGTGACGTTACACAAAAATGATGTATTTAAATTGATGTACGTGCAATCCTTTTCTTTTTTATTTGAGCGGTCCGCCAATAAGTCTGTGTCACTCAGTATTGATGCTTGATGCATTTTTCTAATGGAAATTTCATGAAAGCAATGGACCGATTTCAAAAATTACTGTTTTTGTGGGAAAACCTAACAATACTTCTTCCTAAAGCTTGTAAATTTTGTATGGTTAAGGTAAGAAAGTTTGTAAGGATGTGTGTGTGTGTTTGTTGCTCTTTCACGCAAAATATACTGAACCGAATGCAATGAAATTGGGTACGTAAACAGACGACAACATAACATATAGGCAACTTTTTATCCCGGTATTCCTACGGGATTTGGATTTACGCGGGTGAAACCGCGGGGCGCAGCTAGTTTATAATATTAGTAAGTTCTTTAAATATATAGTAAGACTAGCTGCGCCCCGCGGTTTCACCCGCGTAAGTCCGTATCCCGTAGGAATATCGGGATAAAAAATAGATGTTGGCCGATTCTCAGACCTACCCAATATGCTTACCAAATTTCAGAGGAATCGGTCAAGCCGTTTCGGAGGAGTATGTAAACGAAAACTGTGACACGAGAATTTTATATATATAAAGAAGATATATAGATAATAATTCTGAAGTCTAGGGTCTACCTTAAACGTCCATAGTGTTACTGAGACACGTAATTTATTATATCTATTTGAAGTATTTTTTACACGCTGAGTCAGTGCAAATACTAGATATTCAGGTCAGTACTAGAATAAGGCATGAGTAAGTCTTTATTTGTAGGCGAGGTATTGAAGGGCTAACTAGTGATGTAACTGTTTGTTAGAACTTTCTAGTGATGTAACGTTAGTTCCTATTTTTGTAAATAGCATGTGAAAGTAGGTCTTAGTAAAGAATTATACATTAACAAGGATTAATTTAAATGTCAATTTTAAACAGAAACTAAACTGCTTTAAAATTAACAGAAATAGACCGAATTTTAAAGGGAACAACACGGCAGACTATCTTTTTCATAAAAAAGCATCATCAAGATTGGTTCATACAGTCAGACCTTCTGCGAACCTAAAAATCCCAAAAAACATCGAGTTGAGAATCTTCTCTTCTTCGGAGCATCGAATGAAAATATTTGGTTTCCAGCGGATAAAAAATTGTCCACATCTGGAAAGACACTGTAGGCTGTAACTTGTATCTGCCCCATATTCCACAGGATTTGGGAATTCACTTCATATTAATGAGTAAATAGTTAATGTTATATGATTTTATTTAAGAATAATTTCAAATTTTTTCTCAACTCTGTACTGCTGTAAACTTTTACATAGATAAAAGATTGGGAAGAAACTAGCCTTCGAGACACAATTCACCATTAGTTCGAAAGTCAGGGTCTGTATTATTGATGTACTACTGTTTATTTTTTTTAGTGAATAGATATAAGGGGTTGTCCATTAATCAC
>NC_052114.1:585927-588633 GCF_012273895.1 Zerene cesonia
AATCAACAATTTTTCGCCCTATGGTGTAATGTGTTATGCGTATTTGGAAATAGAATAACACGATATGCCTTGAAATAGTCATTCATTGCGATCGAGAAGGCCAAAGTTAAGAAGAAGAATAGTTATTCAAGGATAAAAATAATGAGAAATGCCCTGCCATTAGTATGCGAACATAATATTTTCATTTTCTAGTTAATAGTTGAAGGGTTGATGACCATTTATAACAATCAACCTGATTTTTAAGCACAGGAGGCCCAGTAGTTAGTACTTTGAATATCATTCGGAAAGCTAGACGTTCGAGACCAGATGGGCGAACCAAATATACTTAATTTTTTTTCTATTTATCAGCACATTATCCACATCACCACTGCTCTGAAATGTAAAGAATTACATCGTCAGGCAACAGACGTCTATGTCTATTTCAGATGTATATGAATCAAAATCTCAAGCACCTATGTTATCTACCAGCCTGTACGTAGCCAGCGTGGTTTATTATCCCTTATACGTAATATAAATTGGAGCTTCATAGACACAACAAGCGTTTATAAACCTTTTTTTTTTTAATTATGGAACCTAACATTAAGTAGCAAATTCCATAGCCAGCTCCTCAGTTATCAGTCAATACACTGTTAAACAATGCAGCGAAACACAATTAGTATTCAAAGTGAATTCCCATTTGTACTCATATTGTATCGTTGTGCAACTCTTTTTAGGACTAATACAAACGGAACTCGCTTTGCATGGCTTTTAAATTATATTTTAGACAGAAAGAAAGCATTTATTCTTATACTGCACTGTTACAAATAAAAACAAAACAATCTTAAAACTGAAAAATAACAGATCAAAACTATAATGTATCAGCAGGGCAGAGACAAGGAGATTACTCAGTGTGTAATGGATATAAAGCATAGAAGCAATTTGTCTTTTTCCGTTGAGATACATTTAAGCGTTGCGTTTTTTTAAGCCCAAAGCTTATACGTAGAGATTAATGATTTCTGTGTATGGACGGAATTATTAAATTAATTCAAATATCGTTTCAGAAATACTTAATGTTCCATATTTGACTATATATAACAGGGATACGTCCAGGCCTCGCCCGTGGTACATATTATATTTATGGCCTATGTGATTCAGTGAAGATCCACATTTCCAATGAAGAAAGAATTTTTGAAATCAGTACAGGAGTTCCTTATGAATACATTTCAAACATACATATAAAACACAAATGTTTCCTCTACTGTTTATAATTTCAGTAGATAACTTAGTATTTCCAAGTGCGTGTCAAACATCCGTCATCCAATACAACACATCTGCGTGTGTTGCACTTTCACAAAATTATGGAACTGGTGTTTTAAGAATGGAGTTTTTAGCATGTAGATTGACCTAGATAAATAAGGTATAAGTTTTATCTTAGTGTTCAAAATATATTCTTGTAATATAAATGCAATAGTTCGTATGGTTAATGGTCATATTATGTTCGGTTCTCAGTCACTCGAAATATTTATTTGCAACGCAATTATGGTCTACTAGCTGCACCCCGCGGTTTCACCCGCGTAAATCCGTGTCCCGTAGAATTATCGCGATAAAAAGTTGCCTATATGTTATTCCAGTTGTCCAGTTGTCTACGTAACAAATTTCATTGCAGTCGGTTCAGTAGTTTTTGAGTGAAAGAGCAACAAACACATAATCCTTACAAACTTTTGCATTTATAATATTAGAAGGATTATAACGCAAAGAAAATTAATTTAAAACTTAAAAAAACGTTCTTATTAACGAGAGACGTTCTCAATTCGTCTTATTTCTTTTTTGATTTCATTACTTGATATATATTTAAATAATTTATTATTAACTAGCGGTCCGCCCCGGCTTCGCCCGTGGTATATATATATATAGCTTATAGCCTTCCTCAATAAATGGGCTATAGCATAATACCATATAACACTGAAAGAATTTTTCAAATCGGACCAGTAGTTCCTGAGTTTAGTTAGATTAGTGCGTTCAAACAAACAAACAAATTTTCAACTTAATAATATTAGTATAGATTATAACTTCTTTTCAACCGATTGTGTTGATTTCATTTGTGTGTGAATGTGTTTTTTATTTCTAGTATCCTAAGTGGTACCTCCCAAAGCAGGGACATAGAATACCATTTTTTTTTAATCTACAGAGTAGATACAGAGACTAAACTAATTATATAACTCAACCTTAACATTATTACAATCATCCAATTAACACAATGCGTTATGCGTTTAAACAAAACATATAAATAATAGTTAATGATGTAGTTATTTAACAGTTGATTATATAAAGCTAACCGTGTTTCAGATAGGATACCTACTTGCGCACGCGCTGCGTTTCGTTAAGCGGTCGCTTGGCTAGTGGTGCGAACCGTTAGCTAGTGATGGTCTGTTGGTTATGTCGATAAAATACATGATTTCATACATAGTGCCCGTCAAAAGATATAATATATATATAATCACTTGATAGCTTCTCAGCAAATGAGTCGGCGGATATAAATACATCCTAAATTGTTTATTTATACACCGTCACTTTTAATTCCATACACACATTGATCTAGGTTTCTCATATAGTCACAAACTGTTTTTCAGGATACTGGTAGAATAGGCAATTTAATTTATTGCAAATTTATTTCCACTTACTAATTGGGCAATGTTTTAGGGGTTGTCCATTAATCACGTGAGGCTT
>NC_052114.1:589633-592344 GCF_012273895.1 Zerene cesonia
GGGGGGGTTAAAAAATGCTAAAAAAAGATCACGTGATTAATGGACAACCCCTTACAAATAAAAGGCACGTAAAATGATTGAATAATTTTTATGCAACACGCCATTAGTAATTGGATATTTTATATAATGGAATCACAAAGTCTTCTTTTAATTTATTGCTTAGCATTTAAAACTCCTTAATTTGATTCTCTTTTCTCATGACATCTCATCGATCTACTGAGGCGTGGCCATTGATAATAACACGTAACATAGATGCAATATTATTTATTGTGGGAGTCGAGCACCGGGGAAGTACCACACCCCCACAGAAAACCGGCGTGAAATAGTGGCATGCCACTGTGTTTCGTACGGTGAGTGGGGGAGCCGGAGGCCTGTTTCCTTTTCCTCACCCGTCCTAGTCCATTCCTTTTTTCCAGTCGTTAATCCTTTCCTTTTCCCTTACCCCATAAAAGCGGGCAGCGCATTCACAGAGGTACTGCCTTTGCGAATGTTTATGGGCGGTGGTGATCGCTTACCATCAGGCGAACCACCAGCTCAGCTGCCCGCTATGACATAAAAAAAAAAAAAAAATGCCTAAACCATCGACACTTTATCGATAAAGCTCATCACTATTCTTAATAGAGCCGTGCAGCGACCGACAATGAGGACAACTATGCATTTGCACGCGACCTCCTCTGTGAATATTAACTCGTTTCGTACTCGTATTGTATCAAGGCTTGTAATTGTTAAATTATTGTTTTGTTTATATCATGGACGGAATGCGCTTCTAGAATCATCTATTTGTGCTTTATTTTATTGAATATTACAATAAAGAAGCTTAACCTAAGCAAAATTGGCATCCTTCGCTTCATAGTTGCTTCTTGACTGTATTTTATGTATTATTTCTCAGTCACTCTGTGAATTTTCAACCAATTGACGTAAAATGACTGGGTTTAAAAGAAAATTGTTGTTATTTTGTTCTATTTTGTTTTCGTTGGAAACGAATCGTTTTCTAGAATTCGGAGTGGTACCGTCGTCCCAGGGACGTTGGTAACCTTTTCGATGGAATAGATATTAAATGTTATACGTGGGATGTGTTTTATTTTTATAGAACTTTGTTGAAAATGCTTTTGAATGTGGTGGATTTCAAATTTATTAACCATTTAATCTTCTAAAACCTCACCGTAGCTTATATAACGTTGAAGCCACATTGGAACATCCTTAAAACGTCCAAACATCCAAACAATGCGTATTAATAAATCCAATGTCGAACGGTGTTTACAAAATGTTAAGTAATATAAAACAATGTGGCCCAAAAGTTTTTGTTAACCGTATGCATTGTTCACTGGGAATCATTGTGAATTGTTTACTCTGTACGTTCTTGTAAATGTGCAAGAATTACTTGTTTTTTTCTTAATTTATACGAGTATTATTTCCCTGTTAACCATGTTGTCGATAATGTGACGTGTTTGGTTGTTGTCTTGGTGCGAAAAGGGTGATATTGTTTTCCAGAATATATTCCAGATACATTGGTGTTGGAGCGAATGAGGATCTTTTTATTACGAAATATTATTTGGAACACATACTGATGATAAGGCAATATTTTCTTTATATTTTAAGTGATTATTATTATGTTATTGAAGGTATAATATGACATAGTTATAGGTGTTATGGTAAGATCTGATATTAACACCGAAGTAGTTGAAACATTTAGTGTCGCTCCACAGCAAGCATGTCCATCGAAGTATTGGCATACGTCTCTCATGTTTATTTTATTAAAGCGGATAGAGAAACTTCTGGAAAGCTTCCATATCTTTTGACATAATTCGTATAACACTTTCGTAAAACTACAACCATTTAGCTACATAATACCGTAATGCTTTGATAACATAAGCGACAGTTCGCGTGACGATACAATAATTGTTCGCAATCAAATGATCCTTCACCCATTTGAAACAAAAGCTGGTAAAATGTGGCCGTGACATACTCGCTGGCGAAAGTCGTCTTCAGACAGGCATCATGGCAATATAATTATTGCTATGCAATTTAAAACAGCGAATCAAACATGCCATTGCAATAATAAAAGTATTGTCCACATTTTTTGTTTCTTGAGACCAAATACAACTCTAGTGAATCGTGATTCTGATGCATTTATAAATAACTTTAATTTATAAAGAGCGCGATGAATTATTTCAAATAGTTAGATTTAATAGTCATTTTTAAGTTTCACTAAAAATATTGAAGGAATCAAAGATAATTGTTTAATGGTTTTAGATAAGTATATTTTACTAAGCAAACTGTGTACGTCTTAGATTTCTAAAGGTCGACTATCTACAGTACTTCCTCGACCTAGAAAACTCCCCCATACTAAAACTGGTATTATATATAAAATTAATTGTAGCTTATTCATTGCAGGCTCAGTACGACGGGGCACAACTCAGAGCGGTTCAAACACGACGAGGGACTCTCAACTCCTCTCAGTCCTCGCTGCGAGGCGACGGCAGCTCCTCACGGGACGTCTGGCCAGCCACATAAATACTCTTGCTAATATAGCGAATAAACCACACAAGTATGTATATTTTATTGACCAAAGTTTTTGTATTGTCTTATTTAGTTATTATTAGAAGGCTACTTCTTGACTCCGTGTGAACATAATGTCATTCATATTAAACAATAGCCTATAGGCTTTTATCAAAGTTTTTTTCTTAAGACTAATAAGCGGTCTAAAAATT
>NC_052114.1:593344-611803 GCF_012273895.1 Zerene cesonia
CAATTTAAAACGAAAATAGTCTTAAAATAATACGGCGGTTCATTTTGGAGGAACGGTAACGAACTCAGTGTTATGTTGCGTCCATCACTAGTCGTGTCTAACTGATAGGTGTCAGGAACGCATTCTCTGAACGGCCGAAGTATAGTTCTAATGTATTTACATTCAAATATTTAACGTTCTAAAGTATATTGAAACAGAAATTTCTAGATTTACAAGCAAGAGTTTAATTGAATTCTTTATCTCAATTTCAGAAGCAACACTACTTTCGCTCAATTAGAAATTCGTGATTCAAATAATACTCTTGTAAAAAGGATAACATTTGATAACTCGACAAATGAAGCCATAGCACCGACTTTGAAACTAATCACTCACGATGGAGTTAAAGAGACTCGACAAGACATTAAACCTCATGAGATAAGACACCTATTCATACCTAGAATATATCAAGATAATAAAAACAGAGCAGGATTTTTAAATAATCGACGATTTAACAAAACAAATGCTGCTGAAACGAAGACTGAAAGTTCTATAATTTACGTCCCACCAGAGAAAGGAGAGGAATTGGATAAAGGTATTGAACTGGACCCAGAAGAAGAATTCCAAGTTGACGAATCGAATCATGGCTTATATTTACTGAATTATTCTGATACTGATAACGTTACACAAAGTCCACCTGTAGCACCTAACAAAACAACGTCCAGTAACGAAATTAAAGAAAACACTACAATATTAACTGATACAATATCCATAACCACTGAAAAACCTGAAGAAACAACTACCAAGGTTGAAGATCAAGAGAAAGACAAACTAGAAACCAATACAATAGCTAACAGTACTGATGTTCAGAATACGAAATTAATAAAAGTAGATCACGAAAAAGATAAAGGTAATCAAACATTATTCATGTCACAAGAGATTTATAACCATTTCCGACCATTAGAAACGGAACTTCCCGATGAAGAAATGGCACCATTTATATATTTTGGACAAAAGTTAGGTGGTCCAGTAATAAACGATAACTTGACAAACTCTCCTTCATTGTCAGCTTCGACTAAAGCCGCTAATTTTATCGTTGCTCCGCCTGAGAAAAGAAAATTTAACTCTCGTTACTCTGCAACTGAAAAATATCGAAATACTAGTGCTGGTGAAGATGAAATTAATGAAGATATGGATGTTTCAGTTGTTAAAAATGTAATTGAAAAGAATAAAATAAGGAACACAGTCAAGGGACCGGCTCCTGCAAGACATGTTGGATTAGTTAATGCTTATAGGAAATATCCTAGTACCACCCAAAAGCCACTAAACATTGGACAGTTAAATGTCACAGAACCTATCGTACAAAATGTAACGCCAATTACACAAAACAAAACCAAAGATATTTTATTAAATTCGACGATAACTCCGGTTGAAAATATAAATGGAACTGCCATCAAAGACAGTTTGAATAAAACAAGCATATCACCCACATCATCCACACCACCACCAATTCGTAATTTTACTCGTAATTACTTTAATCTACGTCGACGCCCATCAAGGATTACTACTCTTTTGAGTACTGAAAGCATTCTCATTCCTCCCGTGGTAAATACAACTACAGAAAAAGCTTCAACTTCTGTATATACAGCTGTTGTGACATCCGTGTCAATAACTTCTTCTGTGAGAGGACAAAATAAAACGGATCCTATCGCTAATGAATCGGATAATAGTACAAGTGATATTATATTTGGAAACGTAGAAGAAAAGTCGAATGTTACCGATGACATTATAATCTATTTCAATGACACGGAAATAACAACTGTACCGACAACAACCACAACAACATTAAAACCATATAGACATAGGATCAGAATCAGAACGACGACCACTGAAAATCCTTTCCATAATAATACATCTACTACGCCTGTTCCAATCGCGTACAAACCGATCGAATCTCCACTAACCAGTGAACAATATAATGGAGATCTGAAAGTAGAAACGATAACATCAAAAATTTCTGAAAGGTTAGCCAGTCTGTTCCGTCAAAATGACTATGATAACGCTACGAATGGAATAACAATTCGACCAAAGAACATACTGAAAAGGCGGCGACCAATGACCACTTCGACTACAACAACCACAAGTACGATAAAACCAACTGTTGGTATCCGTGAAGAATCTACGACAATACTCCCAACGACCACAGCGCAAGAAACTACGACACAAAGAAACGAAGTTACTGACTCGATCTTAAAATCTATTATCGTAACATCTCGATCTTCATCATCGAGTTCAAAAACATTGCAACTCACAAATACGACGGCAGCTGAAAACAACACCGTGCTTAATTTGACACGAGTTAAGAATGAAAGTGACTCTCAGAATGAGGTTGTTATAGAGGCAGAAAAGACATATACAGCTTCATACGTATTAGCTGGTCTTGGATTTCTTCCAGTGATAGCTGTAGTAGGTTTTGTGTTAAGGAACTTACTGAATAAGAAAACGAAAGAAATCGACACGGAATATGAAGGATACTTCGACGATGGTGGCGATATTAAGAAAGAATCGCCGATTACGCCTGTAGCTCGACCGCCGATACCGCCACTTACAAAACCAGATCAAAAATGGGAATTCCCAAGGAATAAGCTAAGGTTGCAAACATTATTGGGTCAAGGAAATTTCGGACAGGTTAGTTTTATTTTTAACAGTCGCTTTTTAACTTCTTTGTTTGCCTTTTGCTGTCTTTAAATGTATTATATATTTTCATCATGTAAATCTTCATTGTGAAAAAAAAAGTACAGTAAATATGTACTAAAATATAAGATTTTAGTAAATTAGTAGATTTAGTAGCGATAAAAAGTAAAATTAAGATGAATAACTAATAGCAGTTTTTTATTATAATTTATCACAGAACATCTCAAAAGCACCAGGTAATAATATTAGATACACTGAACAATATGATTCGTTTGAGTGTCTAATAAAAATAATAATTATAGAAATATTTTGTAAATTTTCAGGTATGGAAAGCTGAGGCAGACGATTTGAACGGTCACGATGGGTTGACTCGTTTAGTAGCAGTGAAGACTATTAAGGAGTCAGCGTCACAGAAGGAGAAGCAGGAGCTTCTACACGAGATATACATCATGCAGAAGATAGGGACCCACCCCAATGTGGTGACGCTGCTTGCTTGTTGTACTGAACAAGGTGATTATTATTATTAATTGGATGGCTTCAATAAATGTCAATACCCGTTCTGATGAATATTTTTGGCTTATTATTTAGAAATTAAATCCTATGAATTTTTAATAATAATTTTTTGTATTTAAATGTATTATCGTCCCATGTAAGGTTATAGAAAGCCGAATCCCAAATATATTACAGGACTATTTTGACACATAAATGCTCTCTCAAAATAAAATGTTAAGAGTTCTCTTTATTGTGTTTTAGGTTAAAATAGAGAATGTCATTATTCTAGAATCTTTATCTCCTGGAAATGCTAGTAGTGCATTAGTGCGTCCATATCGCTTATCTCACCGAAATGTATTCCAGAGCCCTATCTCTTGATAATGGAGTACGTGATGTGCGGCAAGCTGCTGACGTACCTGCGCGAGCGGCGCTCCCGCCCCGACCGGTTCAGCGGCAGCGGCGCCGTCACCTCGCGCGACCTCACCGTGTTCGCGTACTGCGTGGCGAGGGGGATGGACTATATCGCTTCTAAGGGGGTGGGTTGGTTTTTCTGTTCACCCTTGGTTATCGGGTTTGTCGTGCGTTGGTGGTGGTGCCTTGTGATATGCTGTTGGGTGTGGTACTTCCCCGGTGAGAGCCGGCCCAATTCGTGCCGAAGCGTGCTCGACTCAAAATATTCTATACATAATATATTTAATAAATCTTTATACAGTAAGGCGTAAAAAAGAGACAGAGTTACTTTCCCATTTATAATACTAGCTGCGCCCCGCGGTTTCACCCGCATTAGTCCGTATCCCTATGTTATTCCAGTTGTCCAGCTATCTACGTACCAAATTTAATTGCAATCGGTTCAGTATTTTTTGCGTGAAAGAGCAACAAACACACACACACACACATCCTTACAAACTTTCCCATTATAATATTATAGTAGGATTAGTAGGATAGGATTAGTAGTGATAATAAAGTCTAACGATTAATCCATACATCTAGATCGTGCACCGCGATCTAGCCGCTCGCAACGTGCTAGTGGATCACAACAAGCTGTGCAAGATCGCCGACTTCGGCATGTCGCGGTGCGCGGGCGCGGCGGCGCGGGCGGCGCGCGGCGCGCTGCCCGTGCGCTGGATGGCGCCCGAGGCTCTGCTCTACAACGTGTACAGCCACCACTCGGATGTGTGGGCCTTCGGGATATTGCTGTGGGAGATCGTCACGCTGGGTGAGTCACCACTCTCACACGTCACACCATCATCGTATGTTCCCTTCAGTATACTTACATTTGTAGATTCCACAAACAATGACATGTGAATGTATCTTCTAACATAATGTTTACACAGATACAACAAATTTTGTCAAATATAAATTATGACATCGTGAAATAGAAACAGTTATCATTTATTACATCAAAACTTGCTTTTTATTGGTCATTATTATTACAATCACATCCTTAATTATTTAAATATACTAAAACAATGTGTTATGTATACTTTCTCTTTTTAAAGCCTAAATAATTCTCAACTAATATATATTCAGTGAGGAAGAGTACTGAACGCCTCTTTACCAACTTACAGGCTCCACGCCGTACGCAGCGATGTCCGGCCGGGAAGTGCTAACCGCCGTCACGGAGGGCTACCGGCTGGAGCGGCCGCCCCACTGCAAGCCGCAGCTGTACCGCGCGATGCACGCCTGCTGGCACGCGGACCCCAACCAGCGACCCACATTCGCACAGCTGAAGTCCCAACTGGCAGAGCTGTTGGATAACGAGCCCGTGGAAGGGAATTATGTGGATCTGGACTCGTTTTACCAAGAGTCGTCGGTGTATAGCGACCCGTCAGCTATTATAAATGATGAAGAGGGCTTGTCGGCGGAGTACGATCGGGAAAGGCGGGTGTTTAGGGAGTAAGTGACGTAAAAGATTTATTTTAACTAAGTACTGTACTGAAATTAAAAACAGTTGTAGCTAGTGTATATATAGCTATATTATGTTATTTCCTTTAAATAAAACAAAATATTGCATAATTGATATGAGCTATATTCCTTTCAATTAAATAAATATATGGTAATAATATTCCAGAGACATTCTTTATTTAAATTTTTGAAAAGATAAACATAAACATAAATTAATTTTCTATTAATCATCTTACGGACAATAATTATATGATATAATTTATTTACCTCTTTCAGATTAAAGACAGGCCAAGGAAAGTTCGAGAACAGAGCGTTCAACTTACGCGACGAGGAGATGCGTAATAAATTCGGTATCGGCACACCGCGCATGGGCGGCTTTGGCATCCGCGATCTCAACTTCGAACGAAATTTCTCTGACGGCGAATTCGCTGACCGCAGTTTCACCGACAAAAACTTCGCCGACAGGAGTTTCGCCGACAAGAATTTCCCTGACAAAAACTTCACTGACAAAAACTTCACCGACAGAAATTTCGCCGACAAAACCTTTACCGACCCAAACTTTGTTGAACGTAAAGATGGAAAGTTGTCCACGTCCAGTTTTCATAGGGATAGGGAAAGAGAGAACCCACTTGTGAGCAGGAATAGTTTTAATGGATTTCCCAGGATAAATGCGAATAACCACTTTCAAATGACTCCCGATGGCAGAAACAAACGGGTCTCCGAATTTGAGTGTGATATTTAATGACTGATGTTTGATAGAAACTTTGTATATCACATTGTCATCAAAACAAGTTCTTGTATTGTATAAAATTCCAAATTTCTATTTGGTATAAACGGTAGAAATGTTTTCGAATTTTATGGCTCCATATAGTGCAGTCTAACGAACTGTTTTGAATTGATCAAGAAACTTGACAACGCTTTGATCAAAAGAAATCCTGTCGGATTAATATGGACAACATTGGACTTTGAAGGTATTGAACCTGAATTTAATATAGTTTTAAAACCAGATTGAGAGATATTTACGAGTAAATTATTTGAATTGGGCGTTCAATGACTGAGTACTTATTCGTAGGAGCGTGAAATTCATGACACTAGACTTTAAATTGATTTCAATTGTGTGAAATAGTAAGGCGTGTAAATTTTATTGTAAATAGTTTTATTTATAACAGTATTCTGCTGAGTTTGGTGTAGATGTAAATAATGATAAGTTTAGTATATAGCACAGATTTTCGATATGTAATGTTTACTAATTGCGTGTTGTTTTATCACAAGATTTATATTATGTTGAAATTCTACACATTTTTAACATGTTTCTCAAATGCAAGCTGTGGTGCTCAGATGGTTTGCGTTATGTAAATATATATTTTAACAATTTATATATAATGTTGCGTTGTAAAATTTGCGGAATTTATTTTATTTCAAATCTCAGTTTAATGTTACTGTCTAGTCTAAAATTCATAGTTATTGGATTGTAAAGATCTGTTATTTGAATAAGTTTGAAAGATTTATTTTATTATGAATAAAGTAATATGAAATTATAATTATTTTTGTTTGTTTCTCTAGTGTACTGCTGTAATCTTATAATATAAGATTCTTGATAAATCAAATACAGCTGTGACAGACTGACTGATCTATCAACGCACAGCCCGAACTACTGGACCGATTGGATTGAGTTTTGGCATGCAGATGATGCAGTTGATGAAATTAAAAATGAAGATAGCCAGTATGATGATAGTATGATGATAGCCATTAAGAAAGGATTTTGATATATGCTACAAAGGAGTAGGGGATAGCTTTTGGGAAAGCTTTTATCATGAAAATTTATTTTGACAAGCGAGTGAAGCTGCGGACAACAGTTAATTATTTTAACCGTTTTTATGTTAAACGTTAACTGTTTTATTACACCAAAAAACGATTCGGTTTTTATTTCAAGGCACTAAATAGAATTAAAATGTAATAGAAGACGAGTGTTAAATATGTATGTAAGAAGGCAATTTCATGGGCCAAGTATGGACACCATTTTTTCCAAAACTTCGGAATAATTAAGAAATGAGAGGTTTTAAAGTCGTTTCCAACGCGAGAAATGGCGAG
Source organism: Zerene cesonia (assembly GCF_012273895.1). Classification (NCBI taxonomy): domain Eukaryota; kingdom Metazoa; phylum Arthropoda; class Insecta; order Lepidoptera; family Pieridae; genus Zerene; species Zerene cesonia. Next base: position 600,503 of record NC_052114.1, read on the forward strand.
GAAAATCCGTAATTAAATTCTTAAGGCGAATGAATTTATTTGTTTGTCTTTCTTTCACGTTCTCATGTAGCGGATTTTATGATAGGTTCTTTGAACCTGAAGATTTATTTTTTATTTTCCCAGATGACTTCTTCATCTCCTATGGGAGTGTATTTATACAATGACATAATTCATACCTCTATTACATCAGAGTTCAATTGTTTCTGGATAGTATGGTGGGGTGGGAGTCATGATATCACCCTTGATAATTTCTGCGGACTTCACAGGCAAAGCCGCTGGCCGAAGAGCTAACTTATATAGTGTACCTTATAGCTAGTTGAAAGCACTTTTACAGGTCAAAATTTAATGGTGAAAGTATATAAGGCACACACATTCAAGCAAATCACCAAATAATAGTATTTCGATACTTTATTGAAGCAGTATTTGAAATTTTAAGCGCCGTTAGTCAGAGTAAATAGTAAATATGCTTTAACCCGTAACTCGTAACAACTTCAGAAAGGAGTACTTAAATATATTACAATGTAATGACGTTTAAGTGTACTCAATAACTTATACATATTAACAAATTAATACGACAAGCAATAATCATTTTTTTGTTTTATTTCCCTTTTTAATGGGACTAATTATACCTGCTTAAACAAGTTAAGTCTGTTTCATATTGCCCTGAAGTAAAAATTTTGATTAATATCGATTAATATTGTGGACCCTTTGGGGTTTCTAAGGATTCTGGAATAATTAAAATAGTATGCTAGCTGTGCCCCGCGGTTTCAATCCGGGAAGAAGATTGAAAGGGCAAGAATAAGTATTTCTATAGCTTTATGTGTTATTCTGGCACATAAGTCACATCACATCCAAAGTATCATCAATATCAATTCAGTGGTTTTTGCGCGTGAAAGAGTGACACACATCCACACATTCCTAAAAACTTTCGCGTTTATGATATAAGTAAAGTGGGACAATAATTATTTAATATGCACAATCATCGTTAAAGAAACAGATCTCACGTTGATCTTTATAAGAAAACAAGCAAGTTCTCGCTTGGTCTTTATAAGATAGTCGTAGCGCTAGAAGTCTAGTTTTAGGTTTTAAAAACGTATTTAATAAAAAAGAAGAAGAAGTAGGTTTTAAAAACGAATACACAATAACATAGAATTTCCAAATTATAAAATATTTATGCCGGAAGATGCAGAACTGTCTTCTTTCCTGGTTTCCTCATAATAAAAATACAAGTCTACACCACAATTGTTATTTAAAATAAAGGAAATGTTCTTGTGGTTGAAAGGCTTTTAGTACTTTCTTTGCGACTGCGGCATTGTTCCTTATTCCAAATACAGTGTGAATATTTTTTCATTTATTCAATGAAATATTTAGCTAAAGGAGCATGCCTCTGCCTTTTGAGTTGGGAAATCTAAGATAGATACAGCCTCCGGAGGAAAGGAGCCGTGGGTTATGTCGGATTTAGAATAAAACCCCATTGGGTTTCGACGAGCCGGTTTAGTGAAGGTATCACGGGAGCTGCTCAGTATACATCCGCGACCAGCACGCCTCTGCATGATGGTAAATAATCACGTTATCATGATGATGTGATGACGCATTGATCATGTGCCAAGAGCTATAACGGGAAATTTATGAGATGTTTAGATTTTTGTGTATCCAAAATATGGAATAATCGAGTATCAGAGTACTGTTACGGTAATTTTTTTTTTTTTTTTTTTTATGTCATAGCGGGCAACTGAGCTGGTGGTTCGCCTGATGGTAAACGATTATCACCGCCCATGAACATTCGCAAAGGTAGTGCCTCTGCGAATGCGCTGCCCGCTTTTAGTGGGTAAGGGAAAAGGAACGAATTCATGACAGGAAAGAAGGAATGGACTGGGACGGGTGAGGAAAGGAAATAGGCCTCCGGCTCCCCCACTCACCGTACGAAACACAGTGGCATGCCACTATTTCACGCCGGTTTTCTGTGGGGGTGTGGTACTTCCCCGGTGCGAGCTGGCCCAATTCGTGCCGAAGCGTGCTCGACTCCCACAATAAATAGTATAAAACTGCCAACATTCGGAAAAATACTCAACATACCAACTGCGGAGAAATAGGTGGAGGTAGATCGCAAACAACAATTTTTCTGTGACCATCAAGACATGTAATATCTTAGTCTCCCCGTGACCACGCTCGCTGTAAAGTGTTCGAAACATCGGGTTAATAATATAATGAATAAATCGCATTTAAAATCCGTTAAAAAGTCCTTAATTTCTAACAGTATAACACTCGCGTAAAATCAAACACAAGAAAATACTAAAGTGCAAAACAAAAACGTTATTCACATAAAATTTTCTCTGTCCATCAAAAAAGGAAATATTTTTAAACACCATATATAAAATTTACATTGTAAAAGAAACAATACGAGATTAAGTAAATAATAAGCAACGAAGAAGATAAAATGCGTTGAAGAAAATTGTTAAACATTTGTGTTGGAATATTTAAAATTGTATTAAAATTTTTAACATTTATTAATTTATACCCACATTATAAAAAAAACGACGATCGACTAAACTAGGTACTAGACCTGTGCTATTATTTAAAATTACGTATATAGAAGAAGTCTGAAACCGTGTTATTAATAAAATATTAAAGTTCCATTCTACTTTAAAAATATAAGTGCGCTGTGAAAGCAATAAAAAGTCTTATATTTCATAACACACATTTAACACTGTTATTATCGTAATTAAAAACTGTAATTAACACTTTAATATCCACGTGCGTGCAAATTTTGCTCTTAATTATCGCAACTATATCAATTTGGTTCAACACAATTTGTTTATATCAACTTTCGTGAAGCTGACGTAATGAAGTGTGAAAGCATATCTGATAATTCTGCTAACATATCGACCTCCACAACAATAGAAGCATACAGCTTTATTGCGCAAATAATAAGATCAAAAATGCAACAAACAGCACACCGTTAACGGCAAATGAAAATTTGCTGATGAACAATTTCCAATTATTGTTTACGTAATTTTCACGGTAAAGAGATGTATCGGCGTTCGGTATGACCGCAGATTTTGCAGGTCATAATTGTGACCCTAGCCTGGGGAGAAAGTTGCGAGATCCGGTAATACCACGTTATGTAGGAGAGCATATGATAGTCACTCGCCGCCGAGTATCCCACGCGCGCGTACACACGATGTGAAGTGATAATTCGTGAGAAAAAATGTTGCTGGTTAAAATTGTTTTGATTTTCGCGCTTGCGAGGGCCGAGGAGCTGGAGGACTTTGAATTCTACGATCCCGAGGAAGTGATGATAGCGCAGGAGTCCAGGCATTATGAGACGATTGTTAAACCTCCGGTGAAGATAATCAAACCTCGTGGTGTCACCAATTCCCATAGACCGCAATACAACGTGGATTCTATAGAAGCAGATGAGGATTCGAATAGTGTGGGGAAGGAGAAGGAAGGGATGATACGGGATGCGGTGCTGCGAGCGTTGGAGAAGAGGAACAATATGGGAAAGTTTGCGCAGATACTTCCAATAATTCGCGCCATGTCTGGCAACCAGAGGGTCGCTTTGGCGTCGTTGGTTGCCAGCCAAGTAACCACTCCGCCCGGCAGACAATATTTGAGTATAAATCAGGTAAGTTCGTGAATTACTCTGAAATATAGAAGTACCATTAGATTAAGCCTAACTTTTTCAATTTACGTTTTGAACAGAATATGAAATGAAATGTCTTCTTAAGTTCAGAAATTAATTGACTATACCTAATATCTTATTAATAAACGCATTGTATATCTATATATGAAACTGATAAATTAATTAGAGATTTCCATTAGAAGTTTCCATAAATAATAAATAGTGGAATACCATCGTTTTGGCGGGAAATCTACTAAGAAGAAATAAATACTAAGCATATAAACGTACATAACATTCAAGAGCACAGTTTAAAATTGTAAGTGATAGTTACTTTTATCCTAGTTTCGTAGTGAATAATTTATAGTTAAATATGAAATGAAAGATATACCCATATTACTCTTAATTAAAAATTTCATGATATAATGGTGTCACCCGCGGACGAAAAAGCAAGTTTTTATATAGCTCATGTCTTATCTGATGTATAAGCTATATTTTTGTAAAATTTCATTAAAATTCATTCAATACTTTTTATGTGCAAGAGTAACAAAAATCTATCCATCTATACTTAAAAACTTTCGCGTTTATTAATTGGTAGGATACTAACATATATATTATATACTACATACTCTATACTGAAGTCAAATACAGTTTTAATAAAATTGGTGCTAGTAATATAAAGCTGCAGAGATCGTTTGTTTGTTTGAATGCAAAAATCCCAGGAACTACTGAACCGATTCTTATAATTCTTTCATCGTTGGATATGTGCGTGATCCCAGAATGCTACACGCTCAAAGCCAGGACGAACCGCTAGTCTAGTATTTTTTGTATTATACCTATCTTTGTGCTTATATAAAATCTCATTAACTCCGAAAAATGACATTAAGATCAAAATGATATAATGCCAAAATATAACGGAACTAAATAATGTACGCTTTCGAATGTCGTGTGTTATTGATTCGAAAGCTGTTATCTAATGTATGATGCTGATTATACATAATTGTTAAATTTGACAGCTTATCATAATACGAGAGACAGTGCGGTTAGATTTTTTCAATGTTGTATGTATGTTTATCTGTACGATTTCTCCTCCAACTAGCTTGTCGGACCGCCTTAAGTTAATGAATATTTTAAAATCGATACGAAGGGTATTAAATATGAACAAAAATGTACCAGTTTTTGTTCTGAGTTTTATTTATTGCGAATATTTTATATTGAAAAATTTTTCAAGAATTTTGAATAAATCGGGTTTAAAATCCGTCAAAAAGTTATTAAAATTTAAATATATCAGCTTTCAGACTTAGTTGGCCGACAGCGATAAATCGATTTTATCATATGATATTAGTATCTGGCGGTAGTGGCGATAGTATGATTTGACTACGCGGGTAAAGCCGCGTGCGGAATCCTAGTATCCTCCTATCGTCCCCATGGCTGGAACACAGGCTTCTTCCTAACCAAAACCCCCTAATCCATCACACTGGCCAGGAGCGTTGTCTGATGAGACATGTCATCGAAGGTTTTGATTCTTGACATGCAGGTTTCCTCACGATGTTTTCCATTCTTTGATGAGCATAGCGTGCCTATAATTGAAAGAAAATCTTTGTTAAAAAACTACAACAGTAACTGATATTATTACACTAATCAATATATATTTATTCAAATAAATAATAGCGTATACCAAGAAGGTATAATGTTGCAGAAACTCGGCTATATTATTGTTTATTTTAGCTTCATTGTTTATGAAAATGGAAAAATATGAATCGTAGATTCAGTGTTTATAATAACATGCAATGTTTTGGATGAATATGAATGGATTTTAAACACGATTTATTCATTATATTATTAACCCGACGTTTCGAACACTTTACAGCGAGCGTGGTCACGGGAAGACTGAGATGTTACATGTAAGTGTTCGAACCATTGGGTTAATAATATAATGAATAAATCGTGTTTAAAATCCATTTAATAGTCTTTAATTTCTAAATATACAATACTCGCGTAAAATCGAACAAAAGAAAATACAATACTGGACCGATTTTAAAAATTCTTTCATCATTAGAAAGCTGCAACTTCGCTGAGTGACATAGGCTATATATGTATGCACCACGGGCGAAGCCGGGGCGAACTGCTAGTTTGATAATAAGATTAAAATGAATCTCTTGAATAACATCTCTTAAAACTTCAAGAATCCAAATAAACTATTGAAAACACTTAAAAGAACTAGTTTAAAATATGTAAGCATTAGATCGCTTTCCATTAGCAGAAAAAAAGATTAGTCATTATTCTATAAAGAATAAACAAACATACAAATTTACATAGAAAAGTTCTGTGTCACTACCAGCTACAGTAGAAAGTTTGGAAAATTTAACAAGTATGATTGATTTACTCCTCCCCCTTATTTATTCTTAATTTTTTTACATTCGTTACAAATTTCAATGTAAATATCATTGTTTGGAAAGAGGAATATATACTTTTTACACACAATATACACTTTCAGTACATTAATTCTATTCTTCTTAAGTTGACATTACATCAAAACTTCTGTATGTGGTTTCCTGATAGAAAGGATTATTTTATGTAAGTTTTCCCCGACTGCACCAGGGTTCACCCAGAATGAATATAAAAAAGCTAAGGTCAATCAGGAATAACATACCTTCTACTGGGTTAAAAAATTAAATATTATTATAACACTTTATTATAATAAAATTTGGTTTGAACTTAACTGTTCATCCATTACCAACAAATAAACCATTCCATATTCAAATTATTGCAACGGTTTGCTCTTATAACACGATAAATCCGACCCGAACTTTTACAAAGTGAGCCAATTTTGAACAAAAAGTATCCATTATACTCTGTCAACGAACAAAAAATGCAACCAATCAGATTTGCGACACGTTTAGCGATTAGAAAATTCCTTCCCACAGCTGCGTTTTTACACTTTCAACTCTGTTGCAATTACGTATGTGAAAATAAATCATTTTCCTTTTAATTATTGTGGTAGACTGTTTAGTAAAAGTTGGAAAGAAATGGTGTGCGTGGTGGTACTACGTGCATAAATATAATGGAAGACATTATTGCAATAAAAACATGATGTGAATGCAGAATTTTTATACTTCGGAATGACATTATTACTATAGACATGTAGTGCCAGAGCATGACAGAATTTGTCCTGATGGTAAGAGATCACCACTGCCCATGAACATTTGCAGAGGAGGTGCCGCAAAAGCGTTGACCGCTTTTGAGGGGTAAAGGATAAGGATAGGATAATGGGAATTAAGGAATGAACTGGGAAGGGTGTGGAAAGGATATGGGTCTCCGGCTCCCCTATTTAGTGAAAGAAACACAGAATTTGCATATTTTTTAATATTGGTATTAATTATAGTATTACTATAACAGAAAAATGTACCTCAGGTTTTATTAAATAAAACTCATAGGTAACACTTAATATTAAATCACTAACATAGAATAAAACAAAGTCACTTTCTCTGTATGCTTAAATCTTTAAAACTACGCGACGAACTTTGATGGGTTTTTTTTTAAAAGATAGAGTGATTCAAGAGGAAGATTTACATGTATAATAACGCCATTAAATTACTCCGAAATAACAAGTGCAAAGCCGCGGGCAAAAGCTAGTACTATATATTAACTATTCGCATATTTTCAGTTTCAGACTGAATATAAATTCACGATATAATATCATAATAAGACTTATTTCAATACATGCGGCACTTATAATATATCCGATGAATAAACCACGTAATTACAGGTTATAAAGGAAACATTACTGAATCAAACAGTAGAATCGCCGTAAGTATTTATCTCTCTCGCTTACTGCAATTATGTATTCTGTTACATGAACAAGTAGGTCAATAACCTCAGATATGCGTGCTCTCTTGGTTTTGATCGGAAACAGTTCAGTACTATACAGTACAGTACAGTACTATACTTATAGTATTTCCTTCTTATAAAATTTACTTATAAAATTTTCTTGCAAATATTATAAAGGCGAAAGTGCGTTTTTTTTTAATCTTTCACATCATAAGGGAGCAGTTGTATGATAGGATTTATGTCTAAAGACTTGGGAGATTTCTTATCGCGAGGAAACGTGGCGTTCCTAAAAACCATTACGTTGCGCATTGGATTCAATCTGAAAGTTTATAACATCCTTTAATTTGCACTATATTAAAAGATTTGTCACATGTCACATGACAATTTATTTTTCTTTGACCTCGTGGGCAAAACGGGCGGATAGCTATTTTGTTGATACCAGTCAATTAATATATATTATAAGAAACTAGCTGCGCGTAAGTCCGTATCCTGTAGGAATAACGGGATAAAAAGTTGCCTATATGTTATTCCAGTTGTCAAGCTGTCTACGCACCAAATTTCATTGCAATTGGTTCAGTAGTTTTTGCGTGAAAGAGCAACAAACACACACATCCTTACAAACTTTCGCATTTATAATATTAGTAGTAGTTTTTAAAATGCTAACTTATCATGACTTCTCTTCAGTAACTGAACTGTAATCAAAATGTCCACACGATTGTGCCACCTCATGAGTTCTAAAACGAAAATTTTAAATAATTTCTTCATATCATAAATAATAAATATCCTTGTATGTAATTATATATAACATAATATTAGACCCCACAAAAGTCTTTCTGTCATAACCAAAGGATACATTATTTAATTGTTACTAGATAAATATAGGCACTTAACTATTGTCCAATAGTGTTTTATCCCCGAAACCGGGAAACAAATACCTCGGTACCTACGCGTGAAACGTTAATAAAAGTGCTTAATTGTACAGACTAAAGAGCTAATATCAATGGCAAATTTAGAACGTAATTTATACCATCCAGGTGAGATGAGTTTCCGAGCATCAATGTATAAATATTAATAGCGGTGGATTCTTGGCCGCCGTTCGAGTATATCGTATATCGGCGCACATGCAACGGTTGTTATAGAAAATCTTTTATTTTTCTCTATTTACATGTGATGTTTGCCCTTATCTGTGAATAGAATTATTTATTACCAGCTTTGTCCGTGACTTCTTTGCGCGTGCGTAGATTCATATACAAATTAAATTGTTCAATAGAAATATAGCCTGATTGTTTTTGTGCCTGGCTCGTAGTACCATTTCAATTGTTTTGATTCAAGTCAATACAGTTTGTAAATTATAATGTATTCCATAGAGATTCTATATAGAGATTGTTCTATTTTATAATAGCTGCGCCCCGCGGTTTCACCCGCGTAAGTCCGTATCCCGTAAGAATATCGGGATAAAAAGTTGCCTATATGTTATTCCAGGTGTCCAGCTATCTACATACCAAATTTCATTGCAATCGGTTCAGTAGTTTTTGCGTGAAAGAGCAACAAACACACACACATTCTTACAAACTTTCGCATTTATAATATTATAATAGTTAAATATAATAGTTTTAATTTCCTTTTTTTATTTCTGGAACTAGAAACACTACCTTGATTCCTATATTATATAACATTCTATATAAGATATATAACACACAGCTAACGTTAAAACGATCCGGTCTATTTCTTCACCACGTGAAAATGTAGCAAAAAACGTCCCAGTTCCGACAGCGGAGTGGAAGTTATTATAATTGAACAATACTATGATGAAATTGAAATCACGCAGTAAACTGTATTTGTCACAAATGTATGAATGATTGAGAATGTGAAATTGTTGTGAGAAACTCGTCGATGTATCATGCTCAGGTAAGAAGATAGCTACTTAGAAATTAAAAACTTTTTAACGGATTTTAAAGGCGATTTATTCATTATAATATTACTCACGGGGTACGGGGTCACGGGGAGACTCACTCACTCAGCCCACGCTCGCTATTTACACACATAATATAATGAATAAATGGCGTTTAAATCCGTTAAAAAGATGTTAATTTCTAAATGTATATAATACTCGCGTAAAATCAAACACAAGAAGATAGATACTCTATGTTTATTTGCAATACATACACATATAACAATATGTATAATACTTCATTAACTTAACTAAATACCTTAATAACTAATTGTTATTACAACATGTGCTGCTTTTAGTACTGCTATCACATACCTAATAAAAAGAAAAACAAGTCGAACTTATATCTAGACAATAACACTTGCTTATTAGCATCTCGACAGTCTCACATCTTAATACATCTGAATATAGTATGCAGTGCTTTGTAGCTTATCAATTTACTTTAGCAGGAATTATATAATGCGCAATATATAAATGAATTAAATTAACAAATCTTCTAACTTTATTTCCGAAATATTATCATGAAATAGTATTGACATACACACACAGCACACTTTAATATATGAGTATTGTTTTGTCTGTCCAGTGAAAAATGAATAGCCATAATAGTAGCTTTTTATTGTGCTAGTCGAGCACGCTTCAGCACGAAATGGGCCAGCTCGCGCCGGGGAAGTACCACACCTCCACAGAACACCGGCCTGACATAATAGCTTGATATTGTGTTTCGTATGGTGAGTGGGGGAGCCGGAGGCCTATTTCCTCTCCTTCCCAGTTTAAATTTGAATAGTTTGTTTTTCATTTTAAAAGAGATAAAATAAAGTTACAAATTTTAAACCACTTTATAATAGAATTGTGTGATAATTTTTTACAAAAATGTGTCCGGTGAAAGTAAAAATTATGTTAATTCTGTCATAACACGACTTTAAATATAATATGCGGAAATAATTAAATAATTAATTTCGAAATACATGTGGAACTATTTATAAAGAAAAATTATGAAATTCCATTCTAACAGCATCTAAATTAACAGAACTTTTCATATTCTCAAAAGCCTTACAAAACAGTTAATTTCTATTTTAACCGACTCCAAAAGTAAGTTCTAAATTCGACTGTATTTTTTGTTACCTCATAACTTTTTGTTTTATGTTGTATTTATTTCGTTATGTACGTTTACATACTGGCTTTCTGCGCAGGCCTTTGCAATCCTTGTTTAAAGAAAATACCTATCCGAGGTTTTTCCTGGAAAGTTCCGGATTCTGTTGGATTCCCGGGAAGAAAACTATAGTAAAAAACTATAAATAACTATATGGCCTGCTCGGGTCTCAAACTATCTCTGTACCAAATTTCCAAATCGGTCAAGTTATTTAGGCGTGAAGTAGAGACAGATAGACAGTCAGAGTTACTTTCTCTTTTCAAATATTAGTAGGGATTATTATAAAATTTAAGCACATATCACCTTTTCCGGTTGCCCTTTACGTGTTGTCTTGCAAAATATTGCAGTTAATTATACAATATGAGTCCAATATACATATTACTTTGCCTTTGTGTCTACTATAATAACATCACCACTACTAAAAACGGTGAAGGAAAACATCGTGAGGTAACCGGCATGTCCATGAATCAAAAAGTTCGGCGACATGTGACATCTGCCAACCCGCACTTGGCCAGCGTGGTGGATTATGGCCTGTACCGACATAGGAGGCCTGGGTCCTAGCAGTGGGAACATATTTGGGCTGATGATGATACACTTACAAATGACCACAATACGCTAAATAACCTTCCGAACCAATGTCTAATTTTATCAAATACGACTTATCCTTTATGCGAGTAAAGCAAAGCAAAAGGCCACACTTAATTTTAAAATAAATAATAAAAGACAAATACCTAAGTTACAGGA
>NC_052114.1:612803-628105 GCF_012273895.1 Zerene cesonia
GATTAAGTAAAAATTGTAATTTATTTAAATAAATTATTTTTTTAAAAGTAATCTCGACCGAGTTATTTTTACTTGCGTATATATCCATTATGTCACAAAGAGAACAAAGCACAATGACATGAACGCGTCCCGAATCTGTTTTAACAATACATTTGTAGACTTTGACCTTAAGATCAACTACAATTGCAATTCAAATTAGTATGAAAGTAGTCCCACAATTGTGTCATTCTCAGGACCGTGAAAATTAAGATAATATTATAATAGTGCATAACAATACAGATGTGATAAAATCTAGCCTCTGTTGATATTAATTATTTGATAAAATAGCTAATTGGATAATAGACAAACTTGATTTTTAATTTAATTGAAAAAAAAAACACGTGTTTAGTGAAAAGTTCAGTGGTTCTTATAAATATCTAAGGATAATATTTAAATTCTTCTTATTAAATATGGTTAGATATAGGATACCCGGCCTAGCATACCCGACCAAACGTTGCAGTAGCTGTGGTTAAATTTATTGTTAATTATAAATTACTGGGCTAATTGATCAAAATAAAAAATAGTATCCCATATCTTATGTTGGACCAAATTACACATAAAATGCCAAATTTCATCAAAATCTTTTGAGTTGGTGAAGAGTTCATTGGGAACAAATCATAACACTGGATTTTACATATTAAGATACTAACATCTCATAATTAAATTAATTGCGGTTGCAATTTAGATAAGGAATTATTCAGTAACATAGCTTAGAGCTACTTCTTTAGCACAGTCCTCGATCTGTCTGGGCTAACTGGAAAAGTTGAATACTCTTCATTTATCTATCTTAAGTCACTTTACTTTTCGAAAACATTTCATAACTTCCAACATATTACAGGTAAGATCACTACTCAACAACAACTCAACCGCTGACCTCATGCTACCAATCTTACTGGACACAGCAAACCTATTCAAAAAAGCACTTCGCTCTGGCAAGCAAACGCGTGACTTAAGATTCCCACCCAGACCACAATACCAAAGACGATCCTACACCGAAGACACACTCAGCGATGAACCATTGGACATTGGTGTAGAAGATCTCAGGCTAGAAACAACAGCAAATGTACAAGAACAAAAACATGTACCAAAAACAGAATCAACACCTACACTAAGATCAGACAAGATCAAACTGCCACCAAGAAATCTGATCGCCAAACTAAACAATACAGACAATATTAAAGTTCAAAATAAAACGGAACATGATATTGGTGATGATAATGTAAGTATAATAGATAATACATACACAGCAAATCATCTGGAATCTACTACACACTAATCTCTATTATTAACATTACAAAAAAAAAAATTGTGATCCTAGAGACGAATTTATCGACTACGTTTACTAATATTATAGGCTTGTGAAATCGATTTTTTTACAAAAATTTGCCCGACTTCGAAAAATAAATGTAATTACTATAACGACTATAACGCTATAACGACTATAACGCTATAATTACTATAACGCTACCCACTCATCAATTTGAAGTCGATGCCAACGAAGTCAAGAAGACGATAGGTATGTAATAAGTTACTACTTGTGATACTATTTAGTAGTATCGTATAGACTTGGCTGGCAGCGACTTCAAATAAATGAGTAGCGCTTATACTATCTTCCTTTTCTTTTTTGAAAATCAGTTAATATTTTTAAACGATATATGTATTAAGTTTTTAAAATGACACGAAATTTAGTTTACTTTTAACTGTGCTTTGCAAAGTTTTATGACAAAGTGTTTATAAAACCTTAAAATTTTATTTTATACTTTTTTTGTTTGCTTTAAAGCTATTTGAAATATTATGCTGCAGAGAAAAAAATATATAAAAATTATTAAATCTTCCTCGTCGAAACCTGACACAATGAAGTATAATGCTATATCCTTCGAAGTTAAGGGTATTAAAATATTTAAAATGAATTTACAGAGAAATGTATCCAGACAAGCAATGGATTCTTCGATGAAGCTAAAACCCGAATCATCAACAAGAGCCTACGATAATGGGACCTTCGACCTGATAACGGATGCTACAAACCAAACCATATCACAAGACCTGCCGGTGGCTGAAAAACTACGCTCTTTGAATAGATACATTGATAGAAAAGGTAAAATAGTACTTAGTAACATTATAATAAGATATAAAATGATGACCTTCCGTCAATGTTAGGGACATGAGATAACCCGCAGCGTAGTATCTAGGTGAAAAGTAGCCTAAGTCTAAGCCTAAATTCATACACATGTGAAGCTGTTTTTTTTGTGAAAGAATAAAAAAAAGTCCATAAATGCTTAAATTTAAACATTCATTTATTAAACAAGATTATTTTAAAAGCACTTTTGAATTGTCGATATCCAAAAATTGTGTATCCCTAGTTCGAAAAATAGTTTGTACAAAAAGTAATTTTTTAAAGTCACTTAATATTCCATTTTTCAATAATAATATACCATTCCAGGAAACCTAATACGTCGTGGTACCTACCCTCCGAAACCCCCACAGCGTCGGACCACCGCTGAACCTACTATAGGACCCATTACTAGGCGAAGGCCAATACCAGCCAGGAAGCTACCTGTGGCTAATGATCATGCGCAATGCGAGCTGTTTACAAATACGTTGTGTCTGCATAGCGAAGACTATCCAACGTAAGTTATAGAAGGGAATCATGTTTATAATAGAGAATTATTGGCCGATTTAGCTCGCGCACAACGATAACATTTTGTCGATCCGTTTTGTCGTGTTAGATCGTCTACGTCTATTTCTCTATTGTCTCTAAAGCGTTCTATATCGTGATGGCAAAATGATATAGAGTTTTGACTAATTATTTCTCGAAGAAATTAAACTTTGTTCGCTAAGCGCAAATTAGAATTCTATATTTTGGATACATTACTCATATTTTCAGTACTTCGCTATTGTAGAGTTTCTTTTTTATTAACTCCGTAAAACACAAATCACAACTTCATTATAATTGTGTCTGAATATCCTCATATATAAACTAAGATCGTAAAGTTAAAACAAAAAAGCGAGAGGTCAACCGTTGCGTAAGTAGAGCGGAGCAATGAAAGCAAAAGTAAATAAAAGGGAAAGAGTTACTAGCGCCAGATATTAGCGAAAGTGGCATTACTCGTTTTTAACAAACACGCTTCCGAGACATTGCGGAATCTTAAAACGATCATGCTTAGCTTTGTTTAGATATATATCTCTAACACGATACATTACGTCATGTTTGTAATATTATGGAGAAAAATGTAGATATAGATAATTATGCCTAAGTGGCGTTGCCGGCTACGTAATCAAAAGCATTTAATATTAAAATGTCCAAATAGATGACTTTGGAAAATGGTTGTCAAGGTTAGTTAACTCCTGTGATACGTTGACAAATAATGTCGCCATGTCATCTTAGAGCTCTAAACTTATCAATTGCATTATTTTTTATATGACTAGTGACTAGACACTTCAATGTTTATAAATTAAGTTTATAAAAAAGTGTCTGATTTTCCTTATTCCTTTCCCCTTAACAGCGGGTAGCGCATTCTCAGAGGCACTATATCTATATCATATCTGTGCGAATGTTCATGATGGTGATAGCTTACCATCAGGCGAACCACGAGTTCAGTTACCCGCTATGACAAAAAAAAGTCTTATAAAAAATTACCACATGAATAATATTTAGTAGTTTAGTACCACGTAACTAGTAACCAAGCACCTAACATTTTTATCACTTTATTATTTCCAGGGACGCAATAATGCAATCTATAAGAAGAAATAAAGCAGCGGCTGGCGCGCTGCTGGCTGATTTCAAGGAGCCCGGCGAAGGCGCAGTGGACG
This sequence comes from Zerene cesonia, assembly GCF_012273895.1. Taxonomy (NCBI): domain Eukaryota; kingdom Metazoa; phylum Arthropoda; class Insecta; order Lepidoptera; family Pieridae; genus Zerene; species Zerene cesonia. Next base: position 616,653 of record NC_052114.1, read on the forward strand.
GCATTACTGCAGCACAAGAAGCAAAATATACCGCTGATCATTATTTGATTTCTAATCGGTAAATAATTTGTATTGATACTGTCTTGATTTGTCTTTCTGATAAAGCTGTGAATAATCTCTATGTATACCATAATTAAACATAATGATAATGCGGAATTTTTATCTTATCCAGTGAGTGATTATTTACTAGCTCCAGTTAGTAATGAATGAATGAATCACTTACTGGCCGTTTCTCTCGTGAAATACCCGAGCAAAGGTACGTGAGTACTATGTGCTTATCTAGTCGCCAAATTCTCGCGTTTGTAATATTTAACACTTGGTTTTGACCACGAATGTCGTGGTATTCGATACGTTGGCTCAGTAATATATGAGACATACAGTAGGTATGAAATATCAAATATTGTGCGTATTTCTTTGATTTATAAGGATGCTTATCCGCACATATAATATGTTCCTACTGCAGGAACACATGCCGCCTATAACGGCCCAGACTGATCCACCACGCTGCCTGATTTCATAGCGATATCTTCCTTCACTGTAACGAGCAGCGGTTCGATGTAGGATTCGAAAACGCGCACTTCGCCGTATCGTGACGACACCAGCATAATTTTCAATTATTTATAAGCCTCTTAATGCTGTTAAACTAAAAATTAATAGCCTTTACATTACAATTAAATTTTAACAAAAACTTTTAGTCGCGGCGACACAGCGAACAGAGACTTCGCGGGAGCTGGTGAGGCTGGATTCATGTGCCCGAGTACCGTGAAGTACGCGCGACCGCAGCGCGCCAGAGCAACTTCAGGGCAATGGAAGTATATCGTGAATACCGGCGAGCATACGCAGACATTGCGGTTGGAGAAATGCTTGTAAGGATATATCATTGAAACGATTATATTTTAAATGATATTATTTTATTAGATATTGCATTTAAATTAATTTCGGAATTTTGCAAAGTATATGTGGTATTTTCTTGCGTTCGATTTTACGCGAGTATTATACATTTAGAAATTAAAAACTTTTTATGTTTTACAATACTGAGCCAATACTTTTTTCGTACATTTTTAGTTTTGAGCAGCTTATTTCATAACACATATGATCTTTATACCACGTGCCAGCTGAAAGCTCAAAAATTATTTTAATATTTTACTCAGCGGAATATTTCCATTTTCCAGAAAACCAAAGGAGTCTTGTACATATTTAACTGACAATTTCAAATCCAAATGCGTTCAAGTTTATAACTATCACCGACTATTGACTTGGGACCAGCAAAATGGATTGCATATGGATATTTTTAAGGTATGTTCCATGCTTTAAATAAAAATCAATATCAAACTAATTGTGGGAGTCGAGCACGCTTCGGCACGAATTGGGCCAGCTCGTACCGAGGAAGTACCACACCCCCACAGAAAACCGGCGTGAAATAGTGGCATGCCACTGTGTTTCGTACGGCGAGTGGGGGAGCCGGAGGCCCTTTTCCTTTTCCCCACCCGTCCTAGTCCATTCCTTCTTTCCAGTCGTTAATCCTTTCCTTTTCCCTTACCCCATAAAAGCGGGCAGCGCATTCACAGAGGTACTACCTTTGCGAATGTTTATGGGCGGTGGTGATCGTTTACCATCAGGCGAACCACCAGCTCAGCTGCCCGCTATAACATAAAAAAAAAAATTAAATATTAATAACCTTGAATTATTGATCAGGTCCCAACGTGTTGCTCCTGCCACATCGAAGGCTACAGCGTATCATTTCCACCAGTTGGCCAGAGAGTACACGAAACATCATCTGAACATTTTCCTGGCGAAGATTTGTCCTCTGAACAAGGGAATGGAGCTTATGAAGATGTCCAACCAAGCGTGCATCGACCTTCCCTCAACAAATCACCTGGGTTTGGCTTCAGCAAACCAACAGAATCTTTTTCCTCTTTCGGCGATACTCACAATGTTTTACAAGGTTCTTCGTTTTCAAACACTAAAGTTAACATCGATGACCTAAATAATATACAAACAGGTCCTAAAGATTCATATGGGAATTCGTACTACCCCGATACATTTAATCAGGCTAGTTCTATAAGAAGCGTCAAAAGACCAGTACCGAGAAATCCTTCTGGAATTGGAAATCCTCCTAGTTTACTAGCCTCAGACTCAGCTACTTTGCCTAGCTACTTGGAACCACCTACACCATCAGCTCCTTCATCATCATTCTCGTTTTCAAAGGATACACTGAATAAATATAAGATTAATGATCAATATAAACGAACACCAGTGCGACCAAATCGCAGGCCTATAAGAAAAAAGATTTCAGCTGTACCAGATGACTTAATGTCTTCTGGGACATCAGCCATAGGAGCTTATCAGCCTGAAACCTTTGACACTATAGAAGAAATGGATGATGATCTTGAAGAAACGAATGTTGCTAAGCCTATTAGTCATGCATTGCCAAGGCCTACGATTGCAACAAAGTTGCATTCGGTTACGGAGAATAAGTTTAGTCATAACAATGAACAAACCAACAGTAAAACAGCTGGAGATGATAATGGTAAAAAAATTAATTACAATTACCACCCTATTATAGATTTCTTTGGAGATGAGGAAAAAGAAGAGAATGAGTCCATAGACAGAGAAGATAATTTAGATTCTTACTCAACTTCGTTGGAGTCAGAATGGAAACCAATCAATCACACTCCTATAGATAGAAGGAAGCATTAAACTATAGTTAATTTATTAGAATAACTAAATATTTAATTTTATATAAGATACTCTTAGTTTTAAAATACTGTAAGCTTTACTTAGTCGTAATATTTACAAACTTACTTCATGAGCAAAACCAAATTTTATAATGTTATTATTTATTTAATTAAACATTAATAATTTATATGCTAGATAAGTTTTCTTACTTGCAAAGATTTTTTACAATACTTGTCAGTGCAATATGATAGTTATGGATTAAATTACTTTATTACGATATGTTATTACTTTAAGGCGTTTGTCTATTGTAAAGATCTTGACGCTTTTATATAAGTTCTAATGGAAGGAGACAGCATTATTATTAATTTTATGGGTAATTTGAATTAATTGGATTATGTGCGCGATTACTAAACGTATTATTTATTATATTTATTTCTTTCTATTGTTAATGAATTTTCGTAATGCATAACTATTAATGCTGTTTTTCCGATGTTAGTCTTCTTTATGTGAAGAAAAACAAACAACCGTTCTGGAAATATATTCTTTTATTAAACTTGAATTATAGTTTTATTGCATAAACTTAAAACTAAATAAATTTAGAATTATAAAATATAAACAATTTTTATCACAGAAATTAATAATAATACTTTGATAAAATACACAATAACTATAATAACAGTCAATTCTTTACATAAAATCATTTTTTTACATATTTAATGTCGTTGAAGGAGTTAGCGACAATTTTGGCACGATATTACATATAATTCTTTTTTTTACGCATTTTTACAATTAATCAACATAATAATATTGTCGTTTACTAGGGTCCAATATGAAAGCAGGAGGTGTTGTTAGTTCAGGAACTACGCGAGCGAAAGTATTCAATAGTTCAGCTTCTTGTTTTCGATTTCTTATTGGTATTGTTCTACCTGTAGTTGTACTCGTAATCGAAGGTGTTGTTTTAACTATATCGGCCTGTACTATTTTAGCACTCCTATAGTTGCCTCCATGCATCGGTCTATTATTACTTCTCGTGTTATATGTTTTAAAGTTACCACCATGCATATTTCTTGGATGATTTTCTGCATCCTCATCTTGAAATTCAATAAGCTTTGCGCTTTTTTCGTTCTCATTTCGATTTCGTCTTAATTTTCGTAAATTTTCTTGACGTGTACTAATCGTCGAAGTTTCTGCTTTTGCTCCGCTCCGGTCGTTTAACTTTGCATTTCTGTTGCGCACATTTCTTGATCTTATCACATCACTTTTTATTCTTGGCCTGGCTGTGGTCGGTTCAACTTGTATTGTACTTTTAGTTTCACTTTGGGAACCTTCAACATCAACATTTGAACCTAAATTTTCTTGGCGTAATTCTTCGGGCTTAATGCTTCTATAATTTCCACCATGTCGTGGACCGGTTTCGAGGTCTATGTCATCTCTAAATATTTCAACCCCACCTAATTGGTTAATATCCTTAGCCAGGTTATCGTCTTTGTACAATTCTAATGCTTCTGAATTCTTTATTTTTTTTTTCTTTGGTTCTTCCATCTCTTTCACGACTTCAACTTCTTTTATGTCTTGCTTGAAATGGGTTACATGAGGTGATTTTTCATCCACTGGTAATTCTTTATGAATTTCAACTCTTTTCCTAAAAATCATTGGTCGTTGCTCATTCATTTTATTTAGTACTTCAGTAGTTGCCGTGGGTTCTGTCGTTCTTAAAAGAGTTCTTTTTGTGGGCTCTGATGTGGTAGTTTCCATTTTAACTCTCTCATTTGGTGCACTTATTTTTTCCTTCCCTATATGATGCTCATCTTTACGATGGTCATTATTTTCTTCGACATCTACATCATCGTCATCATCATCATCATCATCATCGTCATTATCATCATCATCATCATCGTCATCGTCGTCCTCATCATTTTCACTATGACCACCATGCTCATTTTCATCGCTGTCGTTTTCTGCATCCTTTTCATTTTGAGTAGAAGAGAGCTTCCGCTTTTCTTCTTTCTCATACATTGGGATATACTCATCCATATCGTGTTGCACTCCTATCATAGCATCGATTTCTTTTTCTCTCATATCATCGTCATCATCACCATATCTTTCAGTATCTGTTACCAGAGTACTTTTTGTGCTCTTTTTTTTCTTCTCCCTATATTTTGGTGATCTTACATTATCATCTCTGTTATTAAATTTTTGATCATTGATTTTTTCAAAAGGCTTTTCTGTGGTACTTGTCGTATGAAAACGGGTGACAAGCCGTAATTTTGACGTTTCAGGTTGTTCAGTAACATCTGGTTTAATGGTGGTTGTTAAACGTATCCTTATTTTAGCGGGCTTTTTTGTTGTTGTTGTTGTAGTCAGATCATCTTCATCATCTTCTTCGTCATATTCTTCATAATCATCGTCTTCATCATTTTCATCAATATCTGCCCGAGGTGTCGGAGTTGTTGAAGGAACAACTTTTTCTATTTTGTTGCTAGCTGCTAAATTTTGTGTCATTAAAGTTTGTGGCAGATATTTGGAAACATCGAAATACGGTTTATTAGTTATTTCTTTATTAATTGTGTCGTCCATATGTTTATTAGAATAATTTTCATTTGAAATCTTCTTTTTATATTCATCCACTGAAATGGAGGATCTGTTTTCGACGGGACTATAAACAGATTTATGATTACCTCGATCTAATTCATATCTTGGTTCCCCTCTTCTTTGATCAACACTGACATCAACAAATTTTGTTTCTTGTGCATTAGCTGGTCTGTCATTTTTACCAATATCCTTGTATTGCTTTTGATTATTTGAACTTGCTCTTTCGATTATCTGTCTTGTTTGAAGTTTTTTTATGAGTGGACTCACATTTCCATTCCCTGTTAGTTTTTTCGAATCTTGTGATTGACTCTCTTTGATTACTTTATATGGTTCGTACATAAATGTTGCAGATCTCTTTTTTCTCAATATATGTGGCATTTTTGTTACACTTTCTTTATTAATATGGTGATTATATTCTTTTGAATCATTTTGGTCTGAAATATTTTCAGTTTTATTATTTTTAAAGGTGTTGTTATCATACAGTTTATTGAGTAAACTAAGTATGTCTGGATTTGATTCAGTGAAGTTATTTAAAGTGTTTTTTGTTCGTTGCTGTAAGTTACCATTAGGCAAAATAAATATTTTATTATTTGGCTTAGATGGGGGCAGAGGATTATTGATAGTTTCTTCTTTGAAAAAAGGACTGTCTAATGGATCTTCTCCAAAGTATTTAGCCTTCAAGCAATCAATTTTATCACCGAGTCCCTTCAGTCTTTGTTTGTTTTTAAAGTTTTTAAATTCTTCTTCTCCTTTGTCTGAATCTTTTTCATCTTCATCCTCATCATTGTCTCCATCATCATTCGAAGAGGTAACATCGTCATTTTCAAATTTCTCTGGTACAGGATTAATTTCAGTTTCGACTTCAGGACATTCTAGAGCAATTCTAGAATTGTAAAATGCAGTATCACTGCTCATTTTCTGTGGTATAAGTTTAATATTTTCGGCATATCGCAGTGGAGAGTTTTTGTTAAGTATTTTCGAGTTTTTAAAATAGTATGGATATTTTTTTTTCAACTTATTTTTATACTTTTCAAACAAAATTTTTCGATTTGTTTCTTTAGTTTCGGGTAATCTCAACTTTAATTTGGGCTCAGACATATTTAGCTTAATTTCTCTTTTTGCTACCTCATGTTCTAATACGCTTTCTAAATTTTCATCACGATTTTCAGTGCTATCTTTCAGATTTGTCTGAGTATTGTTATCATCGCGTTTATTTCTCTCATTGTATTCAGCGGAAGTTATGTCTTCGTCATCAGTTTTTTCATTATAATCATTCTCGTCTTCAGTGTAGTCTTCAGTGTCATTTTCATCTTGACTGTCCACTTTTTCGTCATTCCATTTTTCTCCATGTAGGACTTGTTGCCTTGAAGCTGTTTTTCCTTCATCAGCAAAACCGATATCAATTGTAGGTATTTTATATTTGCCTTTGCTGCTTTCTTTTTCTTTCAAAAAACCACCATGACCTTCATGGTCTGATGCATGTTTCTGTTCACCTCCATGATCATACGCCGAGTCTTCATAACCTTCTTCAGAATAAACGACTTGATTTTTGCTACTTTTTATCGCCTCTCTTAATCTGGGAGCATTTTGATATTCTTCTAAATTTTGAGCGTCTCGGAAAGCTGCAGATTTCGGCAGATGTTTAAATGTTTCAGTTTTTCGTACCTGAGCGTAGTTTTTTATTGGGACAAATGTCTCTTCTTCATCTTGCGCTTTATTTTCTTCTTGAAATTCTAAATTTTGATTAGCCACTGGTCTATTTTTTATTATAGCTTTGTTTATGGATTCATCAAAATTGTTTCTTATTTTATTGTAATTGTCCTTCCCTTTTTCATAGATATCGTACCCATCTGGTTTTTCCGCATATTGTTCTGGTGGTGTTATTTGTGGATATTCGTTGCGTTCATCATCATAAGTCAATGCGTGTTGTTGTCTTAATCGATTTAAATGATGTTTTAATGGTCGATAGTGCATAGGAGTAACCTTTGCATAATTTTGGTTCCATGGATGCTTCAGTTTTTGATTTAAGTAGTGTTCTCGGTGATTCGTTATGGGGATCGGTTGGTAATATATTGGTTTTCTCTGTGGCCTATGGACTTCATATCTTACAGGCTTATTTCGAATAGGAAACCTCTTCCTATCTGTAATTTCAGGACTCTCTAAATATTCATCCTTTTCTACATTTGGTTCTCCTGCATCCTGCTCATATTGTTGTAATCGATTCTTAGAATCCCTCACATCGTTTCTTATTTTATTTAATACGGGGTCTTTATATATTTCTTGCAGCGCGGGTATTTCCGCCTTGTAAGGGTGAAACACTTCATAGTAATTTGAAACTGGGCTCACTTGTCGATTGTTGTCTTGCTGAACATATTGTTGGTATGGTTTATAATTTTGATTTTCACTGTTAAGCATTTGATGTTTACCAAATGCTGGTTTGGTCAAGCCTGTATGCGGTTGGACGGGGTACGACTCGTAGTGTTTCTCCGGTGACTTGACATCGTGGAACTTGGCGACATCTACAGCGAACTGCGGTTTGTTCGCCGTGTACTGGAAGTATTCATTAGGAACTGGTTTGTCCTCAAGCTTAAGTGCTTCTTTCACTTCACTTTCGTCCCAGTTCACTGGCACTCGTATAGCAAGGCATATTGTACACTGGAGCACTAAGATCACGGTAGTAATGTGCATTGTTTACATCACGGATCGGCAGGGCGCGGCGGTCGACTAGCCCGGCCGACGGCTCGGTCACCGTATTTATCGTCTCGGTCGAGCGTCGCGGAACGATTGCAATCCATTCGTTTTGTTGAACTCATTTTATTTCAAGCAACAGGCGGTAGCGTATAAAAATAAAGTTGTCATGTAAAATTACACATTTATTTACACAAAAATTAAGATGATAATAATAAAAATTATGTTTTTAATGTTAGTTAAATAAGCAAACCAATAGACTGATGGTATAATTTAATAAGAAAATTGGAAATTTCATCAATATAAAATGTCTGAATACCAAGAATCAGTAAAAATCTTTCCACATTTAAGATATCCAGTCTCAGTGAGCAAACCTACCTTCCAAATTCCCTATCAAAACCGCTGCACGACAATCACTTAAGTGCTAGTGAAATTGAGCAAAAAAAGCATGTAACCCGACTTAATGATTAACAAAATAGATAGTGTTATTTTAGCGTACAAAGATAGCGGATGCCGGGCTAGTGTGAAAGGTACGAGTCCACTTTCGATTGTATTAAGCCCGGTTTTGTGACCCAGTTGTCCCTTAGCTGCATTTAATTTTAACCAGGCTTGGTATTTCGTTTGATTCTTGCGAGTAAAGAGTTTAGCCGTTTGCACAAAGCTCATAATTTTGAAAGTAAGACATGCAAAAAATTAATTACTTAATTCAATTTATTTTATTCAGTATCTTTGAACTACTACTACTATATAAAAAAATAGACTATATAAAAATTTAAATACTCTCCAATATTTAAATTTTTTTATATAGTTACACTAATATGATAATGAGGAAACTTTTGTATTTTTGTATGTATTTAACGTTTTCACGCAAAAACCACTGGACCGATTTCAAAAATTCTTTCACCATTAAAAAGCTACAACTTCACTGAGTGACATGGCTACATATATGTACCACGGACAAAGCCGGGGTGAACAGCTAGTTAAATATAAAATCTAACGAATGTTATAAATATGTCTAGATAGATAAATGGATAATTGTTACTCAATCAAGCCTATATATGTGTCTTTCATATTCGTGTTATGGTCGTTAAATGATAACAAAAACTCAAAAAACAACCAAAACTAGAATACCAATTGTGTGGTAAATTACAATAAAAAAAAAATAAGTTTTGTACATGACTATTATTCTTATTTCAACAGCACAATATGTCAAAACATAAAATACAATGTATATAATTAGCTAGGAAACTTTAATGCTATAAATATTCAAACACCATGACCTTATAATTTTTGGTCAAGGCGTCAATTATCTGTTGATAAATCAGTCTTCCCTTAATTAAAAAAAAAAAAAATATAGTTGCAGTTATTCGTCACATTTTTGTCGTAAAATATTAAACGAATCTTAACCAATTACCTATTAATAATACATAAAGGTTTACTCATGGAATTGGGTAAAGCGAATGATCTAGTTTTAGATAAATATACCAGACACACCTAAGTGTATTAATGTTGATCGTTTCAGTTTAATTTGAAACCTGTTCCCTGCGAATACAGACCGTTTTTTCTTAATCTTAGTCCTGACCCTTTGGTGCATTGTATCTATTGCTAAGAAGGGTTATTAGAAACTAGAAATAATTAATAGCATAGAAGGGTCACTGTGACTTAAAGATCATAACAATATATTACTCATATTACTCAACGAGCAAAAAATGTTTTCAGTAACAAAATGAAAAATTTTGTCGCAATTCCAATCAAAATTATTAATTCAAAAGCAGTATAAAGCACCCATAAGGTTTATAAAAAGAAATTTTATACAGGAACATAACTAATTACGTTTAGAATTGATCATTTCTTCATAATTAATAAAAATTTGACCTTGTAATTATAAACAGAAAATAATTATTCAATCTTTTATGTGAACGTCGCTTTATTTTTCTTATGATATGCAATATTCGCAATTACAATTGACAAATTTAAAACAGCATGTTTTATCTATTACAGATGACAATAGAGAAGTTAATAAACTTATCGAAAGAGCTATCGTAACTGCAATGAAATCATCGAGACAGAAATGTAACAATGATGAAAATTGGCTATAACCGTCATGCTTTGGGCAACTGACTTAGAAGTAATCTTTAACCCTATTTTGCCTAGTTGCATATTCAGTTTACATTACTCTATCTGTTCGCCCCGGTTTTGCTTGTGGTATATGTCACTCAGTCCAGTCGCAGCTTTGTAAGTGTGAAAGAATTTTTGAAATCGGTGAAGTAGGTTTTGTGTGTATATGTAATACATTGCATACAAATCTTTCCTCTTTTTAATATTAGTGTAGATTCGAATTTTAAAAGAATCTTGACGCCTTTTTCGACTTTAATAATATTTATAATCGAAGTTCATAATGCATGATATGCATTTTTACACAGGGGTTATAGTTTTTTATTTCTAATATGTTTCAATTTGTCTAGAGTAACTTAATATATGTGTATACTAACAATTAATCTTAAAATCCTACTAATATTATAAGTGCGACAGTTTGTAAGGATGTGTGTGTGTTTGTTGCTCTTTCACGCAAAAACTACTGAACCGATTGCAATGAAATTTGGTACGTAGACAGCTGGACAACTGGAATTACATATAGGCAACATTTTATCCCGATATTCCTACGGGATACGAACTTACACGGATGAAACCGCGGGGCGCAGCTAGTATACTATATGCTACAGTTAGAATGATAGCTGGTGAAAACCAGTTTTGTATGCAAAATCAGGCTATGTTATTTTTTATTTTTGTCTTAACTGAGGGTATCGGTCAAATCCACTTTTATATTTTTATTGCAGTCAGTTCTCATCGTTCAAGTCTTGAGTTTTGACTGTTCTATATATTTAAAAATTTCCATGCCACAAATGTTTATCTATTAACCAGATGGCGTTATGGAAACTTCAAAAACAAGATAAATATAATCTAAATATAGATAATATTAAAAGATATCTACCTAAATTCCTCAGCTGGTATGTTTATGTTTATTTTTAATATACATTTGATTCTATACAACATAGAAGACTAAGTATAAGTTTTACTTTTATTATTTAGGTATGGTACAACACAATTACTATTTACATAAATAAAGTATGTTTAATGGTGGTCAATGAACCCAATATTTTCATATAGTTATATAATTCTAGCTACACGCCCCGACGCCGCCCGGGTAGTTATTTATCGTTGTTAAAATAATACCTATAAACTATCCAATCTTTTAAGTTGGATCAAACTTAAATTAAAATCGGTTCTGCAGTTTAGGGAGTCCATCGCAACAAACAATGTGACACGTAATTTATAAATATTAAGATTAAAATGTTATAATAATACATTCAAACCGAAACGAGCCTAGGTGGGCTGCCAGTTTTGATTTCAACATCAGAAATTATTAGATCGCTGGAGCATATAAAAGTTATTCAAATGGAGTTTGTACATACTTGAATTCATTATAGATTTTA
>NC_052114.1:629105-649566 GCF_012273895.1 Zerene cesonia
TGGAAAGAAATTCCTTATTTTCGTTTGATTGTTTAGGCAAGTTTCTTATTTCAACAGTGCTGGAACAGGACGATTTCTCTAGTTGATCTAGTTTAAGTTCCAGGCGTGCTAACTGTGTCTTATAGTCTTTATTCTCCTTCTCTAATTCATATACTCTTGCTAATAAGTCTTCATGTTGACATGTAATGCATTCAATAGATTTTTGTATATCTTGGTTTTGGGATATAATAGTAGTGAGGGTTGTGTTTAATGATTCAAATTTGAGATCCTGCTGTTCTTTTAATTCCGCGAACATATTTTTAATGTCCTCCAACGACAAAGTGGACGGCATAGGAGATTCGGCAGTTCGTTTTAGGCGTTTGGTAATATTAAAGTAATTGTCGTCCGAATCACGATGTGGTCGATTTAAGGCCGAGTCAGAGTTATATTGCGTTGCAACATTAGGAGTAATTAACTGAGAACAAGCTTGTGGAGAACGCTGGACTGACATCGCGAACACCAATAGAATGCGCTCGAGTAAATAGAAATGTATTACAGTAGCGCACGGTTGCAATTAGCGTAGCTATTGCATACAACACACAGCTAGGGATGAGTAGATGACTCACCGACGTTGTTATCCTCTTCTCATTGAACGTCTTGCTCTTTACCGTAAGTCACTACAGCCCGTTTATGTTCTCCTGGTACTTGAACAACGCAACACTTAATGTATTGACTGTAGATTCGTGCAATAATTAGTTCTCAGTGTATTGTTTATTAAACAATTTTTTTGTGGCAGGCTTACTTCGATCTCTTAGATGCCGTGTGATCCTGGTAGTTTGAGTTACAATTGTAATAATATTGAGTAGATGATTGACTCACTCACTCACTGAAGTGAATTTTTTAAAACAAACTCTTCGAGGTTATGGTCGCCTATTATTTTGTAAGAATATAAATCACTTTAAAATTTAATTTAAATATGAAATGAACAAACAACACGTCCGTAATGAAACAGATATCGCGAGGAAGGGGATTTTAACATAGGACTTGAAGTTAACGTGAATATAAGATAGAATATTCTGATATGTAACGGAAAACGATATCCATTTATTCATTATAGATAAAATCAGGACATTTGATACAAAAGGTATAGCTTAATAGTAATTTCTTCCAAGCAACCCATAAAATGATACGTTAAAAGACTTGTGAAAGATAAACGCACAATGAAAAATATTGTCATATCACTACATAGTATAAAGCAAAGTCGCTTTCTGCCGTCTGTGTGTCTGTATGCTTAGATCGTTTAAACTACGACAGACTTTGATGGGGTTTTATAATAGATAGAGTGATTCAAGAGGAAGGTTTATATGTATATATCATCTACTCATGCACCAGTGCGAAGCCGTGTGAATAATACTAAACTAGCAATATTGTTTTGTTGAAATAATTTACTGAATTATATTTCAACACTGGTTACACGTCGTCTAAAACTAAAGGCTTATCATGTCAAGGGTATCATATTCATTGGAACTTTATAAGTAACCCGGACGAAATGACCCGCGCCTTTTTATCATTTCTCCATATAATTTTTTTATCATTTAGGGTGCGTTCAAAACCTTTATCAATGGAATTAGAACGCACCCTAATTCCATTGATTCAGCCAACGTCAAAACATCTGCCGTCTGTTTATCGTAATTGAGCAATAATTATGATAACACTTTAAAATCAATAATTTCTAAAACATTATTATCATACAATTTAATATATTAATTTGGATTAAATTAAAAATTATCAAAACCTTGCACTGATAATCGATTAACACTAATTCAAGGTGGTCTATTTCTTGAAGCCACTTGCTGCAATGGTTGGTAACATTGGTCTCTTTATGTAACACTTGGCAATAACTTGGTTCGAAGAAATGACAGTGACGTAACAGCGGTCCCGAAACCGACGGTGGGCATAGCGAGCTGTCGATATTGGAGCAATTTGTTGATATAACGATAAGTTTGTAAAACCTTAATTAATCCTTTTGAGATTATTTATGTTACCGAAGATATGATAACGCTTATAAACGAAAATAGCTCACAATACGCTGTGGTGACAGCAGAAGATTCACATGGTATATCCTGTTATGGCTCCTATCGTTACTAAAATCATAAATGATAGTGTTTGTTTGTTTATCTTTCTTTCACGTGGAAAAAGAGTGATTTTATACTATGATCTTTATGGATATTGGTAGTCTAGACATATATGGTTTCATTTCCATGGGAAATTCCTTTAATGACACCGACTATGACCCTTTGGACATTAATTACAATTTTGTATAAGGGTAGAAGAAAAAAACTTATACAAACATAAGTTCGTTTGCAGATCTTACGATGCCAAATCAAATGGATTGCCGCATGGATTGCTCTTTAAATGATATGAGATAGAGAAAGGAATAACGAGGGGATTAAAGGATTAAGATGAGTCCAGGAAGGGAATGGAAAAGGATACGGGGCTTTTGCTATCTCTTATATTCTTTTGGCTACTTGCCTATGGATAAATTTAAGTTGTTCATTACATGTGATGATGTAACAGTAGTGATACAATATCGGTAGGTGTTCAATTTCACGGTTCGCTTCATATCAATCTTTGTCTAGTTATTACGTGGCGAAACTTCTATTAGTTTTCAACAGACTCGTAATAATAGATTGTTTATTGTAAACAGATATTGTTTTATTGAGTTAAAATAAATATTCACTAATGTTTTGCACAATCCGTGAAGTTTCAATCGAAAAATCATTAAATTTAAATAAATAATCAAATTATTGTGTTGATAAAACAGATTTGTTTTTTTATGTTCAAGTCGAAAAGGCTTCGTCACGAATTGGGCCTGTGTTTTGCTTGGTGAGTAGGAAAGGAAAGCCCGTTTCCTTTTCCTCACGCTTCCCAGTCCATTCCTTCTTTACAGTAGTCAATCCGGGCATTATTCCTCATGCCCAAAAAAGCTGACAGAGACACTATTGCGAATGTTCATGGGCGGTGGTGATCGGTGGTGATGGTAAATCAAGCGAAACACCAGCTCATTTACCCGTTATGTCATAAAAAATATATCTTTTATAGTCTATGGAGTGACATTGCAAGATTTTTTTATATATATTTCAAGTTACTCTTAAATAATTATTTTAGCTAGATGTAAGTTTTTTAAGTCTCTGTCGCATCGGGCGAAAATCTGTTATAGCAATTATTATGATATGTAAATAAAAAAATATCTCTTTAAGTAGATTACGTGTTAATTCAACTTGAAAAAACATTTTAAAAATTGGTTTAAGGAAAAAAAATACTTCCAATGTCATTTTGTAATAAATTTTAAATGCTTGATACTTCATGGCAAGAAGAAATAAGAGCCTGTGAAAATTGATTGCCTTCGTTCCGTGGAAGTTGGTTAAACATTTCGAAGCCATTTACAAAATCCGGACCATGACCTATGAGTTCAAATTAAAATAACAGTACTTATTAATATTTCAGATTAAGACTGTTGGTTCTGAAAGAAGTCAGTTTATTTCTAGAACCTGCAGTTTTTTTGGACTATTAATTATCAACTGAGCAGCAGGGGTTGTCATCGTATGGATAGTAATAAAATTGTTTATTTTAAACCATCATAACATATAACTAGATTCCTAATATGTTTGTTAGAAAATATTTTCAGGAGCCTACACTGATGCATTTTAAATACGTTAGTGTGTTTGTTTGCTTGTTTATGTTTTTTTCACGTTGCAGCCGAACGTTTTTATCGTATGATTCTTAAGTCTGGAGATAGGCAGGAGAGTGAGACATAGGCTAAACAGAGCGGTGGCACCTTTGCCAAATTTAAAGATTTGCTCCTGTATATAAATGTAAATAAAAGAGGCAGATTTTTTTACTAAAAGATAAAGTGTATATCAATTTAATACATTGTTTAAACATATATACATATAAGCACGAACATGCACAAACATATTTAGATATATTGTGTATTTTTGCTTTTAATGTTTTTGCTTCCAATGTACAATCATGTGTGTTATGGCAGAGCGGAACCACCTAACACAAGCATTTTTTCTTGATGCAGAAGTCTTATAACCTCGTAGCGTGTGCAGACTCGAACGTGTTACTTAATGCTAGCCGCGTGAAGCTGGCCCAAGGTGTGTTACGTGGTGCGCGGGAATTCAAGGTGTCTCCAACCTTGCACTGTGTTAAATTTTTATTTATTCAATGCAGCACAAGGCGTAAGAAACCCCGCATTAAAAAAGGTTTATCAAAAAACTCTGAATAAATAGCACATGTCATCACACTAACATTATGTGAAAGTTTGTTTCTTTGGATGCTTATCCGTCAATCATACTGAAACTACTGAACGGATTTTGATGAAATTTGGTATACAGACAGGGTATGAGCTGACTTAAGTGATTAAATGTTCCCATGGGAAGAAACAGGAATCTTGATATCCGGACCAGCGTCTAATATTATATACAACACACTACACTGAGCTAGATGGAAGTAACTCCTGGACGATAGTGAAGATAAAGCTTTTCCTAGCCGCACCAGAGGCAAGACACGGACAGGGTGTTTCAGACCCTGTATCGCAGTCAGCGTGTTAATATTCACCTCAAGGTTTTTATTAGCTTCACCAGTGTGTAACCGACTTCTTTAAAATTGGCTTCGACTCATTTTGAACTCTTATCAAGGATCGGTGACTATACAATATGTTCATGAGTAATCTTATTGCCATGAATCAACAAAAAATTGATTATAAACAAAATACGCTTTAATTCCTTTTTTTCCTAGATTTAAAATTGCACTCTACCTTTTAGCTGATTGTATGATTGAATCATGTTAATTTATTTATTGTTTTTCAACTGTGTAATTGAAAACTGATAAGGTGAAGCTTAATGTACAAAAATTAATGAAATGTTTTTAACGGTGACATCAGTTGGCACAGAGCAGAATGGCTAGAAAAATGATTTAACTCTGCAATAGCCCTGCTTTAAGGGCCACGGTACAAAAAGACATAGTAATATTATACTTAGACTGCTATAAGAGGTGGCGGTAAACCTCCTGCTTCTTTACTTGCTCTGTCATACAAAACAACCATAGTTCGAAAAAATATGAAAATAAATATTGCAATCGTGACTTATAATTTTTATTTTCCTTCATATAAAGATTATAACCTACTCTAGGTTAGTAGTATTATAACCTACGCTAGGACTAGGCTTAGAAACATATAGCAAAAAAACAACAAAAAAAACTCCCTCTCTTACACAGACTAGGTATGCGAAAGGAAAATAATTTCCTTCTAAAATCGTGGATAGAATCAATATCATCATCATCATCAGCCCATATGCCTGCCACCACTGCTTCTTCTGGATAGAATAGCCAGGTTTAAATAATTTCCTAATGCATACAGGATATTATGTTAAGCAAAAATTATTGTACACGAGTGAAAATCGAGTCTCAAGGAGTATGTTACATAAAAACATACACGTAAAGCTTATAACAGCGTGTCAAAAAATAAACTTGTATGAGCATAGGAAGCGTTTTATTATACACATAATACTATATAATTTGCTTGGCATAAGCTTCAATATAACTAGTACAGCTTAAACTTTATCGGTATTTAGCTGTCAAGGCCCGTAGTTAGCCTTAGATATGATAAATATACCTTCATATGTGCAGCTGGGTGATTCTGGTACAACAGAATATTCGTATTTATTATACTACTATATTGGCTCATATCGACAAGGTTGTATGTTATATATATTTTGTTAGTTATACAATGAAACTGTATTTTGAGTGTTTTATTTTTAATTACTTAAACTATAATAATCTTCTTAAGAGGAGATAAAATTAAGTAAATATTATCTCCCATTTTATACGTGATAAGATAATGTACATTATACATGTACGATTAATTTACATTATAAATAAAAGTTTGAGAATTATGTTACAAACTGTATGTGTATGTTCTTAATTAGATTTCTTTTTTTTATGGGATAATATGCTAAGGCGATTACAATGTAAAAATAGAAAACAGCTCTCATTGCTATGCGTTTTACAACATTTTTAATGGTTTGTATAAGTAAATTAATTACGCACGCCCGGAGCTAAGTGAAAGTGGCAATTGAAATTTATTAAACAAATAAAATTGTTTATTTGAGACGCAAACTATCGTTTATATAACTATTGGGTGTCGCATACTAATGATGTTAGATTTGTATCAGAAAATTTTGTCTCGGAAATTCCGTAAAATGGGAACTTTAAATGCGAGGGCGAAAGCACGTGTGGAAATCTAGTAATGACTAAATATTCAATAGTGTTTAAGAACTCTTTTCAGGCTTAAGCTCAGGATTCTTTGACTGTTGTGTATACTTTAAATATTTTAATTTATTTATTTATTCTTTATAGAACACATTTGCCAGTGAATGATAAAAAATATAATAAATTATCAATATAAAAAGTAACATTCCAGCTCAGATATACTAAAATTTATAAATTATTGTTTAAAATGTAATAATAATCAAAATAATAAGTATTACTATAGAATCTCTTTTTGACTATGAATATCGTAATAGTTACACAACAGCCACACGAGATTACGCATAAATCAATACAACGAATAATTAATTATTTATTCATTTAATTGTAGAATGGCCCACAGCTTTGGCGGTCGCATCTCGATATAACAGTGAACGTTCAAACGGGCGCAGCGTAGTGCTCGCAATGTCAACCATTCGGCAGGTTAGTGCTGTTCCTTTGCGATCTTAACATTTCAATCCTGATCCAAAACTAACCATAGATTGTTCTAGAAATCTATTGTCGTACAAAAGTTTGTGAATAACTAGAGAATATTTTTTTGTATTGCCGCGCATTAGACGAACAATCGTAGATTGATTATCCTAGATTAGAGATAAATTATTAATTTCAGGTGTTAGTGCTGTTCGTTGTTATCTATTGTACATAATGTTTGATTTTACGATGATGATATTATGTCATTGATAAGCCGTTTTTTATCTGCGATATTAGAATAATGGAGCGGATTGGTGAATATTAAAGTTTTATTCATTGTGTAATATTTCCTGTGTGTTTTTGGGAAGGATTAGCAATAGTATTATAGGTATAGCCTGAGTTTGGAATCAGAAGCTTGGAATTTATTCGTCAAATCAAAGTGGAACTGTAATAAATTGCAATTGTTTGTAATTGAATTTTAAATTGGTATCATTAAAAAAGTAAATTAGTATCATGCCAAACTCGGTTCTGCCTTACTCTTATAATTTAGGGGGATGAAAAATAGATGTTGGCCGATTCTCATACATTCATCAAAATTGGTCAAGCCGTTTCGGAGGAGTATGGCAACGAAAACTGTGACACGAGAATTTTATATATTAGATAAAAAAAAACTCAAAATTAATCTTCTTTATTGAGCTGAGTAAGGGTACTTACAAAGAGTACGTACTTACTGCTCTTGATTGCGGGTGTTTTGTTCGTTATCTTTAATTATGTTTTATAACACAATATCATAAAAATCCATCAATTATTTTACTTGCAAACAAAAGATTGCTTTAATAATTTTCGCCAGAAAGAAACCAGAACACTGGTGTACCAAAGAAGTATTCGCGCCGAATTCCAGATTAGGAAATTTGAAAAACTCTTATTGGAATCGACATATCTCGCTTTATATGCCTAAATATGTAACTAAATGATGAACACTATATCGAGAACAAATTACTCGCTTATACGGTTTATTGGGATTTGGGAACAAGATTAGCATTCAAGATGATCTATGTTATACCAGCGATGTAATGTTGTATGGAAGTTGAAACATCTTCATCCATATATAGATACTCAGTGTCAGTGTTTGTATCACAACTTCACCGAATCAGTAGGAAAGGCATGAACATATAAGTGTTACTATTTAGGGCTTACTGCCAAATTATTTTAGCTGTAGCCTCTAGCTCTCATTTACACGGCGGGTTTATGAAAATTAATTCAGAATGCTTTTCGCTCTCCCGCGCTCATCTGAGACGCCAGAAAAAAATATTGTCGCTGTTTCTTCTCTTATTCTACTCTTACTTATTCGATATTATAAAATAGAATATTTTCCATATGGCTGGAGGCTTGTATCTTTTTTTGCACCTATCCAGTTTTCTAATAATCAATAACTACATCACGGCTGTCAGTCCTATTCTTATCCTGTCAACGCATTTACCCTAACATTAGATACCCTACCATTGCAAATGTTCATGGGTGGTGGTGATCGCTTACTATCAGGCGAAGCAGAAGCCAGGTTGCCCGTTTTAGCATAAAAAAATAGAAAAATGATACTTGTATTACGGCTCAACGTAAGGAACACCCTACATAGTCCGATATCCGTAAATAACAAAATAATAAGACTTTTTTTTTAAGTGAGGAAATCTTGCATAGATACCCACTCTCAATTTGGTATGGTTCTGATAATTTGAAGGCGGTTAATTTTTTTTTTAAGCATTTATATCACATACACTTCAAATACAATGTACAAATTTGCGAAGTGAATGTGTGTTTATATGGTAAAACTATAGAACTACTTAAGTATATTTAGTTTTATAATCGGATATAGATATTTATCATAAGCCGAGTACATGATATTTTCAAGGTCTTAAAAATTAACCTTGATATTCGATTTACTTCCGAAATTTGAAAGTCAAAGTCACTATTAAACTGCAAAAAAACAGGTCTTATCGTTCTTATACTTCCTGAAAATAATAATAAAAAAATAATGTGTTACTTACTCCAGATTGCTTCGCTAAAATGTATACTCTTACTAATAAATATTATGAATGCGAAAATAAATGGAGGGATGAATTAACGTAGGGACAGGACATTTTATCTTTTATCTATCCCCCACTTCCTTAATGGCGCTAATTTCAAGGTAGTAAGCTATAAATTCGTTTGCGGACTATATGACACTAACAAAAATCGTGCATCATTTTCTTTGAAGTCTTACCCAACCCCTTAAAAAAGGGTATGGTATTTTTTTAAAGTACTTTTCGCAGTTTTCAAGTTTACCAATAAAAAGCACCTACATCATTACTTTTTGGAAATCTTCCCACAGCCCCTAGAAAGAGGGATGAAAAAAGTTGTGTAAAACTCTCCGCATAATAGTATATTCGATGATACAAATAAAGAAAAATAATAAAATAATTATGCAAAACAAATTAAGTTCTCTTTTGTGCTCTCTAGACCAGGAAAAGGGCATCGTGCTACCCAAAACACGTTAGTTAATATAATATCAAATAAACTGAACTAATATTATACAGAAGAAATTTATGTACTTTTGTGATGTACTCAGACTAGATACTGCTCTCATTTAATGTCTAGACTAGCTGTGACCCGCGGTTGAAACCGCGTAAGTCCGTATCCCGTAGGAATATCGGTATAAAAAGTGCCTATGTGTTATTTCAGTTGTCAAGCTATCTACGAAGCAAAATAGTATTATTATTCACCAATAGATGTCAGGAAAAAAAAAACACGAATAAAACACAAATATGACATTTTCTAAAAAAAATTCCTAGCTAGATCGATTTATCGCCCCCGAAACCGCCTATATACTAAATTTCATGAGAATCGTTGGAGCCGATTCCGAGATTCCAATTATATACATATATATACAAGAATTGCTCGTTTAAAGGTATAAGATAAACAATATGAATCGTAACCAACCATTTAATATAATGCATAAAAGTAAGAAAATAACGCAACAAATCTTTATACCAACACGCTTTTATTGGCTCAGCCTGAATATTTAACTAACTCCTTTAGACCTAATTTTGATTTAATTCGAATATTAATTTAGTATGGTCAATTTAAAGCGTTGCACGTTTATCAAGAGTCATTGGTAATAGTATAATAATCACGAGGAAAGTGTTTTTTTTAAAGTATATAAATTTTTTCTCACAAAATTTCAGTTAACTTTACTCCTGTGCGTGGCGTGTGTCGTTCTGGCGCTCCCGACCCCTGATAGTGCAGGATCTTACCCCCTACCTGCACCTGGCTTATCTTACGGTGAGTGCATACCAGTTTAGATAAAAAAGAGGTTTGCAAACAATAAAACAATTGTATTATAAATGTAGTGAGGCTTAGATGAGGGAAATATGTAAACAGCGTTGCAGAAGTAATTTTTGGAACTAAGAGGTTATATTATAATTTTACTTTACGTTTATGCACGCGTTAAATTCGGAGTTATTTTATAAATGTTACAATACATTATTCTTCAATACCTTTATTCATTAAAGGCGTAGGCTTGAAGATTTAAGCATACATAGGGATATAGGGACAGAGAGAGTGATTTTGCTTGCGTAGTATCACGTAGTGGTGTAACTGTAAGCTGCGGTTTCGCGCAAATGATCAATGTAAATTCCAATAGAAGTGAGATGTTATAAGCCCTTGTATAAAGTAGCCATTATCACTCACTAGCTCCTTCTGGCGCAATCAAATATAGTTGTAAACCCTTCATTTATATTATATTTCCAATTTGTTTAAATCAAAAATAGTCATCGTTAAATTGCATACTTTATTTTAATGTTCGCTAAAATGGTGCAGTGCTTAATTTATAAAGTAATAAATTATTTGTTTAAAGTCCTTATATCTTTTGTAATAAAAATACTGTATTTAAATTAAATTTAGAAATGAATTTGAGTAATAATATACTGAAATATTTCAGGTGGGATTCCATACGGCAGCGTGAGTGGAGATGTAGCAAACTATTTCAATAGACGAGCGCCATCTGTGTTTCAAGCTAAGCAACTAAATGTTGCAAGCGTCAACTTCGCGCCGATTGATCAGTATTTATAATAATGGCGCTTACAAATTGATTATTTATTTAGATTATTGTAATAATACATTTTGTAATAAGTTTATCGAATTTTAAATAAAAAATGCGTATAAAGGTACAATTTTATTTCATTTCCAAACATTATAATAACAAAAGTCATAGGGTTAATATTAGTAATATAATGATATGTTTCAATCCTCAAGGGAGGCCTGTGTCCCACAGGATCAAATATTAGCTAATGATGAAGATTTGTTATTTTAAAGCACTGGAAACTGGTTTTAATTAGTTTATTAAAAAAATAAAAATTATAAAAAAAATATCAATATGCTTAAAATACAAATATGCATAGATTTTTTATTTAACCACTCAAACCTTATTTGCACTGTGAACATTATTTAGAAAGTTGTAATTTAAAAAACAAGTACTCTTTTATAACGGCGTATCCTGTCATATTTATGTTAATTTTTAAGCAACATTTCTTGGTATAAACTCAACATCAACATTATAAGGTCTCACTTGTACTGCCTGGGCTTTGTATTTCGGTCCACCTTCGTGGATGATGCTTCGTACAGTAAAGTTACGCAGTAAATGCACTAATCCAGCTTTAGATTGAAGTGAGGCGTACCTAAGACCTACACAAATTCTATTGCCTTTTCCGAAAGGCATGTAAGTGATATCAGCGATTTTATGTTTATTTTCCGGAGCAAACCTTTCAGGAATGAACTTTTCGGGCTCTGGATAATATTTTGGGTCGTGATGTATTTCATATATTGGTGTAAATATCTTAGAACCTTTATCAACTTTGATATTGCCTACTGGGAGAACGCTATCCCTTATACATTGTCTGGTCAAAAATCCGATGGGTGGATGTAATCGCATAGCTTCACTAAACGCCATATCAAGATGTTTCATGCCCATAATGATATCGAAGTTCATTTTATCATTCTTTTCGAATGCTTCGTCGATTTCTTTATGTACTTTTTCTAAATATTCTGGATCTTTCCCTAATTCATATAACGTACCAAATAAAGCGGTAGCTGTCGGTTCCACGCCCGCGGCGAAGAAAAAGAAAGCTTGCGCAGCTAAAAGTTCATCAGTTGGTGTCATTTCCAAGCCAGTCTCTTTGTCTACCATTTTCCCTGCTTTTTGTATTGCTACACACAAATCAGCGAAGTCGTGTCTCTTGACATTTTCTTTTTCCCGTGCACGCAAAATTTGTTTTATTGCACCAATAAAGAACTTCTCATGCTGTGTGAAAAATTTTAATCCAAGCCAATTAGACAAATTACCGCTTAGAGTTAATACGGCAAAACTTAAATTAGAAGAGAAGGTTGCCTTAAACGCATTTCGCGCCATATCAAGGAACGGTGAATCGAAAATGGATCCTGTGCTTATACCAAACACGGCTCCTCCGATTGCCGCAGAGCAAAAAGACATCAATGTATTAAAAGTGTCACCTTTTAACAGTTGTTTATTTTCGTTCAAATGTTGAACGAAGTCTAAAGCACTTTTATCGATGATATAATACATAGATTTAAGTTTTGTAGACGTGAACAGCGGTGTCATATGTTGTCGGGTCAGTTTCCACCGATTCCCATTCATGAAAAGAATATTGTCAGCGAGTAGATCATCTTTGTGAACATCCAGTCCTCTATGGTTGAAAGAGCTAAAGTCAGTTGACAGCACATGTTGCACGTTAGTGGGATCTATCACGTATAGCGATGGCGTGATAAATGTCCCAATACCAACAGCTGGTTCCTTCCTATATTCTTTGTAAACTTCCCATAAATTTAGATATACTGCCTTTTTTTTAAATACAAAATCCCATAACACACTTGTCACTTTATGCTTCTTATAGAACGCCACATTTCTTCTCTTCCAGTAGTATTCATTGTATATTCCAATTAAATAAACGATACATACTATAAGTCCACTGAATACGAGTAAGAATGTTATCATATTTGCAGTATGAGACGTTCTGGCTGTTGGAGATTTAAGATTTAAGCAAGGGCGGCACATATATATGTATAAATAAATATGTTTATCTACTGGTGTCTCTAATGATAATCATATCTTACATTTAATGTTATCGTAATTCAGGTTCACTCCTCCAGCGTTATTGTGAAATCTTGCGTAAACCTTGGTTTCCATTTCAAGATAATTTAAATACACTTATAATAAAAAAATATTTACTCTCTAATGAATTTATCCTGCTAATATTATGAACGCAAAAGTTTGTAAATGTTTCTGGATGGATGGATATTTGTTTGTTACTTATTCACTCGAAAAGATTGTTACAGATATATATTTTATTAATCTTTAATATTAGGAGGAATTCTATTGTTAAAGCATAATTGTAGCTCTAAGTAACAAATAATAAAGCAAAATTAAGCTACTAACATTATTTAAAGGAATATTCATAAAAGGTGACGGTATATCTGTGGGACTGTCAGTTTGTTTCGGGGTCTTGTTGAAGTGAAACTTCTTTAGAATCGTTGTGAAACGACAGGTAAGAGACACAAATACAAAAATGTGTAGAATGAAGCTGGCAAAGAATGAGACAGAAATCTACATACTATTTTATTCATTATTTTGTCGATTTACTGAAGTTTCACTTCTATCGTGTGAGAATCGCGCACACACCTTTCTTTTGCTGGCTGGACAGATTGGGATGGGCCTAAACGTCCTATACTATGTACTGACAAATTATAGTTATGTAGTATTTAATTAACTTACCTAAACCTTAACTTTAATCATTATTAGCTTTCTATGGATATCCAACTTTACACAGGTAAACAATTTTGATAATTCATTATATTACGCGTTTGATTCCATATGTACCTATACTTATTTTTAAAATACTGATAAACTTCCTAGAACCGGTTTTTTCCAAGAGATAAGGTTTTTTTGCACAATCATTCCCAGGGAGGCGTACTCTACAGCCGACCACTCGCATTAGCACAAATATGCTGACAAGTGTAGGGAAGCATTTACGAATGTTTTTTTCCAAATAAAATATGTAATAGTCGTATACTTA
Organism: Zerene cesonia; assembly: GCF_012273895.1. Taxonomy (NCBI): domain Eukaryota; kingdom Metazoa; phylum Arthropoda; class Insecta; order Lepidoptera; family Pieridae; genus Zerene; species Zerene cesonia. The sequence goes on from NC_052114.1 coordinate 642,947, forward strand.
CTGCAGATATATTTGCACGTGAGTGACCCTGTGTTAATAATATTTTTCAAAGCTAAAAATATATACAGACATGAATACTAATTATTAAGAAGCAATGTTCAGGAATCTGTGAGTTTATGATATCGTAGGGGTAATATCAGTTTCTATTGAATCTAGTTTTAAAATTCGTTTAAAAGAAGTCAGCCATTTTGCATGGGTGAGTGACATAGCAGCTGCAATAAAAAATACACATTTACATCGAATTATAAAAAGGCATTTGGCTTTGTACATCCTTGTCTTTTAAATAAAAAACTAAAATCATTATTTTGTGTAAGATTTAACAAATAAAAAAGTAACTTATTTATTTGTTCTTAATATTATGAAACATGCAGAAAACATCATTGAATCTAGGTATTTAACCTAGTGTGGTGAGGCTCAATCTATTTAATCGTTACATACAAATTTCATCCATACAATTCTTTATGTTAATAGTAAATATTTTATCTTTCTTTAATTAATTTAAGTATGTCCTTTATACTATGACCATAACCTATTGTCATTTTTAAGTACATCTATTCTTTATTGGAAAACGAATTTTAAATTGCATCAACACAAAGTGTCTTAGCAAATAAATCGATTAAAATTCAACGGAACTTCCAAGAAGATGCGCTTAGCCCAACATTTATACTCTATGCTCGGTTTGACATGATTTCATCTATCAAATTTGGCTTTTTCAGTTCAGTGAACGAGTTTGATTTTGTGTTATTTTCGGATTTATTTGCGGTAAGTGTAGTTTTTTATTAGACAGAATTATATGATTCTATTTAGATAAAAATAGAATCAATCCCAAATTGGTTGAAAGAAATACATCGTAATAACTACATATGGTAGACCCCAAAAAGTCCGTTATAATTTTTATTTGGTATTATTTTCGCAGGCGGTTGAGTTTTTTTGTTCAAAATTATTATTTTGTATTATCTAAGTGCGAAATGTTCAGCGATTTTTTTTTTTTAATGAAACATAAAGTTTTTGGAATAAACATACCTTTTTAAATAATATAATCATATATTTTTCAATGATCCAATAATATTGAACAATAATATATACCTACTTACATGTAATTTTTGTTAACAGAATTAGTTTTATGTATTATGTTTTTGTTAGGAGACCTAATATTGTGATGATTATTGATTTTTTTCTTTTCAACCGACCGAAAAAAAAGTTCTCCGACAAAAATGATTTGGTTTGTTGTTTGTTTCATAGAATCTTGGCGTATCGGACATAAGGATGAAAAGGGGGAGGAGATGCACTCTCTCGGAGAGTAAAAGTTAACCATTTTAATAACGATGTTTATCTTAACAGTTATTTCTTGTTACTTTTGTAACAACAAGATTTTTGTGGAAGAAAATACATATTGCGTAATATCGCACCATTCTAATAACAACGTTTATTTTACAGTTGTTTGTTGTTTGTTGAGTAACAACTAGATTTTTGTTGATGTAGAAATAACTATCCTAATAACGTTTATATTTACAGAGATCAGATTGTAACCCGTAGGACGTTTGAATGTAATAAGTGCGAATGTGACCTAATTTTAACCAACATGTTTACGATTAGGAACATAAAATGATCACTTTTTATACAGGGGAAATCTTGCATAGATACTCACGGCCCCCGGGGAAGAGACCGTGGGTTATGTCGGATTCCTACCGAATAAAACCCCAATGTGTTCCGTCGAGGCCCATAACTGAAGGCTAGAAATTACAAAGAGGTTGTGTTGATAACATGTATGTATGTAATTTTTTTTTATTCAATTAGTACGTGTGTGTGTGTGTGTGTGTGTGAAGTCTCGTGTCCCTAGTGGGGTATGGGACAGATGATGTACACCTGTTTCACTGAACGATTTTCTTTACGGACAAGTAGGTGATCAGCCTTCGATTCCTGCCAGACCAAGAAATTATTTTTTGTGCGTCCCCAATTAGTATGTGGTACCTTACAAGTACGATAATACTAAATTACAGTAAAATGTTGGTAAGAACGTGAGACGTGAGTTATTTATTGTGTTGTTTTTGAAAATAAAATAAAATATTGAGTGAGATTGTATTTTTATTCGCTATTCCTTAAAAATTGAACAACTATCATATAATATTGGTTACAGAAAGTATAAGTGCAACCGCGGGGCGTAGCTAGTAAGTTATTTTAAGAAACAATAAATACATATAATAAAACAATAAAAAATCTGTGTCTCTACATTGAAGATAATAATTAGAGGGGGCTTCAAAACAGCAATAGAGCATGAATCCAAAAAAACTACTTTTGTCTGTTCGTTTGTGCACGCTCTCGTGCAATCTACGGAACTACTGAACGGATTTGAATAATTTTCTTTTTGTTGTATATAGGTTAAGTATGGGCAATATATAGACTATAATTTATTTCGGAAACTGGAACACCTGATGCAGAACCGCAACCACCTAAACTATTAGAGGTATAAATATCGTGCCATAGCAAAAATTGTTTTCGTGATGAGGGTTTTCTGCTGATAGTATAAATTTGAAGATTTGAAACACGTAATATGAAACTCTAAGAACCCAGTTACACAATTACATATATATGAATGAGATCTTATCAAAAGTAATTCAGTCTGCAGAGCATTTTCTTATAAAAATCCAAGATTTGACTATTATATAAATAGAATGATATCTTAGCAATGTTGCTCAGTCTGATGGGCATTTTCTGTTATCTTATAATAATCGAGATATGGAACATTATAACATATCCTCGCAAATTCGGGAAGAAAGCTGTTATATCTACACTTTAACCTAATTTTAATGAAAGCCTCCAGTTTGTTCTTGTTAAAAGTTGACGCGAAGTCGCGGACACAATGTATCAAATATAACAAATTAAAAAAAAATGGATTACAACGACACGCTACAGAGCGCGGTTGTCAGTTTTTTACGCGTTTATCGTACTGATTTGTTCTAGATACTTATCTGTGGCTTTGATAGTGACGTGCATGAGGAAAATATCGATAGTTGGAATTATGACATTTGCGTAATGTATGTATTGTTCTTCATTAATAAAAATTATAACAAAGAATTTGGGAGTCACACCACGCTTCGGTACGAGTTGTACCAATTCGCACCAGAGAAGTACCACACCCCCACGACTGGCCTGAAACAGTAGCATCTTGTTGTGTTTCGTACGGTGGGTGGGGAGCGCATACACTCAGGCACTACCTGTGCAAAATTTTACGATAAGGCGAACCACTAGCTCAGCCGCCCACTTGTAGAATAAAAACGCATTTTAAAACATTTTATTGAAACGAAAAAGTATCCAGCTTAATCTCATAAAGTTTATAGTGATGAAATTGCCATTGTTCCTTAAAAAAGGGTTATCTAATTTAAAAATTGCGTATTCCATAATATTACATTTATGTATTAGGTTCTTTATACTTATAGCTACAAATTTTTGTACCACAGCAAGTATTAAATGTAATGGAGGTTGCCGAAAAATGTAATTTTATGTTTTTGATGGGTTAACGGTTTTTTTTAGCAAAAAAATAAACCACCTTCGAACTGTTAGAACTAGAACCAAATTTATGTGGGACTAATTGGCAGGCACCAGCTTTCAAATACAAAAAGGATGTTAAAAATCGATTCACCCAGTAAATAGTTAGGAGGTAACATAATTATGCAAAAATATCCCATAATGCCTAAAGTACTATACTATCTATTTACAATTAAGAAAAAAAGGGTCAGTGACCGCGTCTCTTGCATCTCTCTTTCAAAATTCCTTCAGAAATTCTTTCAGAAACAATTAAATACCACATTTTACCGATGATAAGAAATGTTATTGTTCACTTTCACTTTGCTAATCATGACATAATGTGAAGCATATTGTTTCTCATTGATTGAGTATCTCAAGAAACAGAAGTGCATCTGTCTAACTGACCATTCAGTTCATATTTGTGATGCGCGCTTTATGCTTATGCGTACTCTACTCTTATTCGACTAATAAATTTACTACAAAAGGTGTGAAGTGGCTGGCAATCCAGATATCGGAAGGGTGTCACTGAAAATCAGTATCGAGGTGTTCTTCCTCAAATATACTGAGTGGCATCCTTTTTTGGCGCACGCAATCACACGTAATTTATTTATTTTTTTACTCTCTCATTATAATTATCTGTTTTTTTTCTTCATTTCTTTATTTTTTGTTTTTATGTATTGTTACTATTTGCGTGTGTTAAAATTAATTGTTCTTTCTTTCTTTCTTTCTTACAAAAAAATATATCGATAAATGTTTTAAAAGTGCAGGGACATCCCTAGTTGTTATGACGTTTTGCCGCGTCTTATTATTGTATTATGTTATCCGGGACGCGTCATAAAGCGGCGTATCGGACTACTATGTTATTATAAATGTCTCAAGTGCTTTCGTCAAACTGTTTACATAATATTACGATAGCATAGGAATTTGATCTTCAAATTTCGTTTGAAGTTTATATTTTTCTTAAAATTGTCTTTGAATTTTGTCAAATTAAGATACTAAAATATAAAATATAAATATAAAATAAGATGATAATAAAAAAAAAACTTTTTTAATCGTTATTTGTTTTAACTGAAAAAAGGTCGTATAACAATAAATCTAATGTCGTTTACAGAATTAAAAAATTTGATGTGATTGCTGAGTAATTGCTGTTTTCGGAGAGTCAGTATTATAGTCATTGTCTGAGGTAGAGGTAGTGCTTATTGTTAACCCTCTTAACCTATAAGTGCTGACAGTTACTGACTGGTTTGACAGTTGGATTACTATGATTGAGAGGTTAAGTGCACTATTTTGAAACCTTAATAGGTAGTAGGTTATAGGGTGGTAAGCTCAAATGAAAATTTTCAAAAAATATAAAATAATTGTTACGAGGCGGGATCACACTTGGCCCAGAGGTTATTTCACGATGCGATCATCTCAAATCTCATCAAGGGAGCAGAAATATAAAACGGCGGTGCGCTGAACGAATGCAGCCGGATGACGGGGAACAGGGAAAGATGGCGGAACATTGTGAAGCGAGTTGCATCTGCCCCTGATACCTCATGATGACCACGACCGCTCTGTCAAGAGTGATACGACAAAGAAGAAGAAGATAAAACGGGAAGCTTTAAAATGAAAAAGAAAATAATCATCAAAATCGCTTCAATGAGTCGAAAGTTCTGGAAGTAACAAACAAAAACGCAGTCGAATTGAAAAAACTACTCCTTTATTTGAAGTCGTTTGAAAAAATGTTATATCATAAATATAAATATTATGAAATTTTGTATCGATAATATATCGATTATAGATAACGCGTGATAATAATTATATGAATATAATGATGAATTTTGCATATTCATATGAATAAGTAAAATTCAATAGCATTTTATGACTCATTTTATTAAACTAGCCGCTCGTCCCGGGTCCACTCGATTTATACCGGGTTATATACAAGATAAATTTTAGCCTACAACACTCAAATAATGTGGCTTTCTATTGGTTAAAGTTGTTTTTAATCAGTTAAGTAGATCCAGAGATACTCCCTATAACTTCGCAAACTTTAAGTTTATCCATATATTAAAGTTGTCCACATTGACATAAATTCTACGTTTCGGCATAATATGTAGTATCCGTTATATTTATATCTTTATAATTGATGAAGTGATGTCAGAGTGGATACGAACAGCGAGAGATAGAGACAGATGGAAGTCTTTAGAGGAAGCCTTCGTCGAAGGACAAATGTTGACTAAAGCCGCATAACACCTGTTGATATTCTTTCTTTTTTTTATGTCACAGTCGGCAATGGAGCTGGTGGGTCGCCTGATGGTAAGCGCTACCACCGCCCATGAAATTTTATAGAGGCATTATAGGTCCATTGCAGACTTTTCGCCTCTACAAATGGATTGCCGACTATTTAGGAAGAGATTAAGAAAGGATTGGCGAGAGGAATAAAGGAAAGGACTGGGAAGGGAAGGAAAAGGATATGGGCCTATTATTATTACGAATTCGATATTCAGAACACTAATCTTAAAATTTAATTAGATATATTTATTGTTAAAAAAAATTGTTGTAAAAGGTAAATAGCAATAAAGTCTTATTATATTTGTATTATTTATTTCATATATCTTTATAGATGTTGATCTTTATTATTGTTACTGAGACAGACTTTTGAAATTAATTTCTGTCACTATCAGAATACGTCTGTTTACATTACTCATTATAATTTTTATTTATTTTTAATTGTACATTTATTTGTTCATTCATTCTTTGATATATTTACTAATGTCGGTGTTTTTAATAAGTATGTATTTTAAGGTGCACTAAACGATTTTTCTTTCTTTCTTTATAAAAACTAAATACATTATAATTAAGATAGAATCGAGAATGAAGCGCGTACCTCAATTGGGTAAATTTTAACTATACTTAAATAGTCTACAGCAGACACAGTCGATGGAGAATTATAGAAAGAACTAGAATAAAATGTAAATATGTACTAATGGCGGCCTTATCGCTACGTGTCTATTCCGGACTACCATATGTGCGTACGTCAGGAGAGATATTTAAAGGAGATGGGTGAGCAAAAAAAAAAGGGGAGTAGACAACTAAGAATATGAATACCA
>NC_052114.1:650566-652811 GCF_012273895.1 Zerene cesonia
GAAATAACCTCTGGGCCAAGTGTGATCCCGCCTCGTAACAATTATTTTATATTTTTTGAAAATTTTCATTTGAGCTTACCACCCTATAACCTACTACCTATTAAGGTTTCAAAATAGTGCACTTAACCTCTCAATCATAGTAATCCAACTGTCAAACCAGTCAGTAACTGTCAGCACTTATAGGTTAAGAGGGTTCAGTTCAGGTACGTCAGGAGAGATATTTAAAGGAGATGGGTGAGCAAAAAAAAAAGGGGAGTAGACAACTAAGAATATGAATACCAAATCATAATAACAGTTTTTGATCCAATTTTTTATGTTCAAATATGATAGAATATTGCAATTACGAAATTGGTATCAAAATATTAATCCTAGTTCGTTTAAATTGTTTAATAAACCGTCATTTCGATTTTCATTGATATTCGTCTTGTATGAAGTTATGACGGGCATAAAAATTCTTAAAGGAAGAAAAATGTCACTATTTGACTGAATTAATAACGTTCGTCGTCGTTGGCAAGTATTAAACACAAGCTTAGGCCCATATCCTTTTCTTTCCCCTTCCCAGTCCTTTCCTTTATTCCTCTCGCCAATCCTTTCTTAATCCCTTCCCAATTTAAAGTCGGCTATCCAATTGTAGAGGCGTAAGGTCTGTAATCGACTTTACGCCTCTACAAATGTTCATGGGTGGTGGTAGCGCTTACGAACAGGCGTCCCACTAACTCCATTGCCGACTGTGACATAACAAAAAAAAAAGCTGATAAATAAAAAAGGAATGCAGGCCCGTTTCCTTGTCCTCAACCTTCCCAATCCATTGAATCATTTTCTTATAAAAGCGGGCAGCGCTTTCTCAGAGGCACTCTGCCTCACACACCTCTGCGAATGTTCATGGGCGGTGTTGATCGCTGACCATTACACATAAACTAAACACCAGATTAGATGCATAAAATGAAAGGTCTACCAAGAGCAGAGGCAGGCAAGTAGTAATAAAGAAAACTAAAGTCATTGTCGCATAGCTGTTTATTGATTAGTTTAATAATACTTCTTGTTTATTTATTTAAATAATTATGTAGCAATCGATCTCGGTATGAATTCAACATCTATATTGTAAAGTCTCAATTGCACAGGTTGGGGAACGTATTTGGGTCCACCATCCTCAATAACGGTCCTCACTGTAAAATGGCGGAGTAAATGTACCAAACCGGCTTTGGCTTGTAACAAAGCGTATCTAGTACCCACACATACTCTATTTCCCTTTCCAAATGGCATATAACTAATATCAGTTATTTTGCTTCTATTTTCTGGAGCGAATCGTTCTGGTATAAATTTCATGGGCTCTGGATAATATTTTTCGTCGTGATGAATTCCTAAGATGGACGTCATTATTCTTGTCCCTTTTTCGATTTTGATATTACCCACGGGTAGGACAGTGTCTTTAACGCATTTTCTTGTTATAAGGCCGATGGGTGGATGCAGTCGTATAGCTTCACTGACAACCATATCAAGGTGCTTCATACCCATTACAGCATCGTAATCTATATGACTATTATGCGTTTTAAAAATTTCGTCAATTTCTTGGTGGACTTTTTCTAAGTGCTCTGGGTGTTTTCCCAGTTCTATTAGTGTGGCATATAAAGCTTGAGCTGTTGGTTCCACGCCTGCGATAAAAAAGAAGAAAGCTTGCGCCGCCAGTAGCTCATCTGTTGGTTTTAATTCTAAGCCAGTATCTTTATCTACGATGTTACCGGCACTTTTTAATGCTACACATATGTCAGCAAAATCGTGTCGATTGGTCTTCTCTTGTTCTCGAACGCGTATGATATTCTTAATTGCACCAATGAAGAAATCTTCGAAATCTTTAAACAATTTCACATCTAAGAGACGAAATAATTGATTGCTCAAGTTACCAACAGCAACCTTAAGATTACTCCTCAAAGTTGCTTGTGTTGATTTGCGTGCCATATCAAGGAATGGCGAATCGAAAATAGATCCTGTGCTCACTCCAAACACAGCGCCTCCTATAGCTGCACTGCAAAATGAAGATAAAGTGTCAAATGCATTTCCTTTCAGCAGCTCTCTGTTAGCCTTTAAATGTTCCACTAAGTCCGTGGCGCTTTTATCTATGATGTAGTACATGGATTTCAATTTAGAAGATGTGAACAGCGGCGACATGGTTTGGCGCATTAGTTTCCAGCGATTTCCATTCATGAAAAGAATATTGTCGGCGAGTAGGTCATTTTTGTTTGTGTCT
>NC_052114.1:653811-660190 GCF_012273895.1 Zerene cesonia
GCAGCGAAAAATAATAATACGAACGCGATCATGTTCGAGGAGTCTATAACTAATAATGAGCAGAATATTTTTTTATTATGACTATTTCGATCGAATTCTAATCTTATCAGTTAGCAGCGTGTTATTCAATGCAACCTAATAATATATTACTAGCTGTTGCCCGCAACTTCATCCGGCTGGCTTAAATATGAGTAGGTACTACGAAGATAAGTTGTTTGTTAAATCTGAAATGCACCAATTTTAAAACAATTTGTTTTTTATTTTATGACAATTACTAAAACCTTAAAAAAAAACTAAAAAGATTACAAATTTGATTGCGAATTAACAGTTCGATTTCAATGAAACTTATATATCTATAATTATACCTTATTATCCTGGGTATAAAATGGGATACTTTTTGTCCTCGAAAAATACGTAGAAAAAAAACTTAATTTTTCAGTTTTTCCATAGACATTGATCTGTAGAACCGCGAACACGCGTTGCGTTACCCGCTGTGGATTCAGCGCCGTAACCTGTAGCGCCGAAAGTCGGATTTGGCTTCAACCGTTTGCGGCACACGCGTGCCGCACGCCCTGCCTCCCCGACTCCTATATAACGACGGCGTTCTGCACCGCGCGATGCGTATAATTTCTGAATTTTGATGTTGTTCTTGTCGTTCTTATTGGAATTAATATTGTATGCGTGTAATTTTAAAGCGTGCTTTTCAGCGCGACCTTCTTGATTACCGGATCATTTCTAAGACTTTCGATCAGTTATTTGTAAATACCGACATCCGCACTATAAGTAAAATAATAACGGAGGTACTTCTAGAGGCCCTATTGCAAATTATAAGTTTATCATTAAAAGTAATGGAATGGTTTTTTTAATTTGTGATAGCTTAAATCGACTTTTTGCATGAAATGGTTTCAGGCAGTAGTTTTTGAAGACATTAACACATTCACTTCCTTGTACAGTGGATGCTGATTGGTGCCCCTTTACCACCAAGTGACACCTTGTTTCGCTCGGTTGCTATATATCATATTAAAGAAAAGTTCGGTCAATCAAGTTATGGCAAGCCAATTGATGTTCAGAACGCGACATGGAATTTCTTGATTGCGTTTAAAAGTTAAATACTGTTTATAATTATACTATATAATAATTGAATTTATTTATTTTTCTTTGAACTATATTATGATTTATAACTAGGGGTCTATAACTGCTCCCGTGCTCCTTTTTTCTCTCCATAAGAGCCTTCCTTGTGCCTTAATGTTCAAACAAAATTAGCCGAATTGATCAAAACTTTCTTGAGTTTTACGCTTAGCAACACATTTGGTGATTCATTTTAAAATATGTAGATATAAATAGATAAGATATATTAAAATATAATTTTTTAACCGAGTTCAAAAACTAAAAAGGAGAAGGTTCGTTTGCATGTTGATTTTGGGTAGGTATGCTAGATAAAAGAAAATATAGATATATTCGGCAATTGTGAACCGATTTATAAGATTTTTATTTAGTTCGAAAAAAATAAGCATAAAAGCATAGCATTAAGACCGGGTCTGGTGATGGAAACTTAGGGAAATCGAGCAAAAACCACCTGAAAATTCACAGTAAACGTACATTTTTGATCCAATTCCCTGTTTCCAATTTGACTAAAGTTTTCCATAAGTGTCTAACTTCAATAAAATGCAATAGTCTGGTTTTATTGAACTGATCTGATGATAAAGTCAGCAGGTGGAAATGGAATTCCTCTAAGGCAGAGAAAGAGCATACACAATATTTTATAAATGAATTTAACAATAATATGTGTTGTACACAGGTCCGGCTTTCAGTAAGAAAATTCTTCAACGGTGAATAGTGTTAGAAATTTATTATTTACATCTGGTCACACTAAATGAACATACTGTAATTAAGTGATATATTATGTATATGTAAATGTTGTAATCTTTGACAATTTTGTACAATCTTTGGTACTCTTTCTTTTACAATAAAACTGTTCTCGCATTCACCGGATTCTACGTGTTTTAATTAATTTTATTAAATATCAAAAACAAAAATTAGTAAATAGATTAAACCATAAAAACCTGCTCTAAATTCCCTTAGGAAATGTCTGCTGCTCCCAGGTTTGGCTTCTGGGGAGGAAACTTTTCAGTGCTGAGCAGCTTAATTTTTTTTTATTTGTTATAAGTGTAATCTATGACGTAACGGCACAATATAACTAATAGTACATGGTAATTGGTAGCGGGAACCCGCGTTGATAGGGAACATAAGTGCAGGTAACTGCTATATTTGGTACTAGACGCTCGTACCGGCTCCGTCCGAATATCAAGATTCTTGCTTTATTCAAAGGGAGAATTTAATCGGTATAAAAACCCGTTCTGTAGTTTCAGCGTGGTTGGCATCAAACTAAATTCCACCTTTACATCAGTGTGATGTTTTTTTTGAACTAAAAAGGTTAAATCGAAGTCTAATGGTATATGGATGGAATGGATGAGTGGATAATTTTCACCATATACCTATTATACTGCCCACTTGGCTTGGTTGGTACAAACTTTAAATAGATGAGTGGATAACGCTTATAGTAATAATTTATTTTTCGCTTTTGAATGGTTTAGAAGTCGGTTAATTTTATTAAACAATTTATTTCATTTAAAATCTTATATACGAACAATAAATAAAAATAATGTAAGTCACATTAGTCTTTTCAGACACCTTAAGAAACTTTCTTAAAAGGAAATGTTTAACTCAGTAAAAATTAAAGGAAAATTATTATAATTTACTAATTACAGTCCTGTAAGTTATAATTAGAAGACAAAGAAATCAAAAAAGAAATAATGTAAAAATAGGTACAAGATGATTTGTGAGCACTTTGGCTCAAAAATAAGTTTAAATTAAATTTATTCTCGGCCTCATGTATCCGAAGCCTTCGATATTCTTCATGAAAAAATGGCCAACTAACAATCAATTAAAATGACCTGGAAATCACGTCGCTTGGGAAGAAAAAACTGTAGAAAACTAAATATTTGGGACGATACGTTGCAGCATGAAAACCGAATCTGACTGGACTGGACTGGACTGGGCAAGATAAGGCAAGCAACAAGTGTTACATAACTTATTGAATAGTAAATAATACTGTTTATTTATTTATCTGCTTGAATAATTATTTAGGAACAGATCTCGGTATGAATTCAACATCTATATTGTAAAGTCTCACTTGCGCGGGCTGAGGAACGTATTTAGGTCCACCTTCGTCAATAATGGTCCTTACTGTAAAATTGCGAAGTAAATGTACCAAACCGGCTTTGGTTTGTAATAGAGCGTATCTAGTACCCACACATACTCTATTTCCCTTTCCAAATGGCATATAACTTATATCAATTATTTTGTTTCTATTTTCTGGAGCGAATCGTTCTGGTATAAATTTCAGGGGCTCTGGATAAAATTTTTCATCATGATGAACTGCAAAAATAGGCGTCATTATTCTCGTCCCCTTTTCAACTTTGACATTACCTACTGGTAAGATGGTGTCTTTTACGCATTTTCTTGTTATAAAGCCGACGGGTGGATGCAATCGCAAGGCTTCACTAACAACCATATCAAGGTGCTTCATACCCATTATAGCGTCATAATCCATTTTGTTATTATGTATTTTAAAAGCTTCATCGATTTCGTTGTGGACTTTTTCTAAATGTTCCGGATGTCTTCCCAGTTCTATTAGTGTAGCATATAAAGCTTGAGCTGTAGGTTCCACGCCTGCGATGAAAAAGAAGAAGGCTTGCGCCGCCAGTAACTCATCTGTTGGTTTCAATTCTAAGCCAGTATCTTTATCTACAATGGTACCAGCATTCTGCAAAGATACGCATATGTCAGCGAAGTCATGTCGTTTGGTCTTCTCGAGTCCCCGAGCCCGTATTATATTTCTAACTGCCCCAATGAAGAAATCTTCGAAATCTTTGAATAATTTTAAACCCAAGAAAGTGAATAATTTGTTGCTCAAGTTACCAACGGCAATTTTAAGACTACTCTTTAAAGTAGGTTTCGTCGATTTGCGTGCCATATCAAGAAACGGCGAATCAAAAATAGATCCCGTGCTCACTCCAAACACAGCGCTTCCTATAGCTGCACTGCAAAATGAAGATAAAGTGTCAAATGCATTTCCTTTCAGCAGCTCTTTGTTAGCCTTTAGATGTTCCACTAAGTCCGTGGCGCTTTTATCTATGATATAGTACATGGATTTCAATTTAGAAGATGTGAACAGCGGTGTCATGGTTTGGCGCATTAGTTTCCAGCGATTTCCATTCATGAAAAGAATATTGTCGGCGAGTAGGTCATTCTTGCTTGTATCCAGTCCTCGGTGATTGAAGGAGGCGAAGTCAGTTGTTAAAACATATTGAACATTTGTGGGATCTATCACACATAATGTTGGTGTGAACAGCGATCCGATACCAACAGCCGGTTCATTGCGATATTCTTTGTAAACCTCACCTAGATTTTGAAAAACTGGTTTCTTTTTAGAAGCGAACTCCCAAAATACTCCAAACACTTTATGCTTCGAGTAAAATGCCACATTTCTTTTCTTCCAATAGTCTTCGTTGTATTTTCCGCAAATGTAAACGAAACATAATATTATTGTTGCCACAAATAAAAATATAAACGCAATCATGATCGAGGAGTCTATGACTAATATAGAAGATGCCTACACAAAATGTATTTATACTGTAATCATTTCGTACAGAATTCTAATCTTATCGGTTGTTACCACGTTATATTCAGTTGGAAGTCAATCAATCAACTATTTATTTATTAGATACTAGTTGTTTCCGGCAAGTTCATCTGCGTGATATGTAATTAATATTAGTTCTATGAAGATGAATAGTAGTAGTAGTTTCTTTAATAGTTTCTGTTAGACTATTTATTGAAAATGATTTTATTTTTTTATAATCACATTGAAGAAATAGCATTTATTTAGAAGATAGCGGGACACGAAAAATTGAAAGAAGAAAATACACAAAAAGCGACTTTTTCATTAAGTAAACCCAAGAGTGAAAGGATTTATTGTGTATGACTGTTATCGATGTTTGCGTTTAAATCAACCACATCTGATCAGGTCTATTTTAATTAAAGCGTCCCGAAAACTGTTCAATATATAATAAATAATAAATTATAAGCAAATACGGAAATAGCAGAAATATAGTAACAGAATTGGAAAAGTGCAGCTACAGAGTTTCTTGCTGGCTCTTCTCTGTACAAAATGGCCTTCCGAATCGGTGGTACATATTAAAACTATGTTATTTCGATTTAAATGTGCTTCTTTAAAAAGTCTAATTGAATAAATAAATGTTTCCGGTCGTCTTACATTAATTTTGTTGCTACTAAACCAAGTTATTGCAATCTACTTGATAATAAATCTCGATTTATATCAAGTGCTTATTATATTATTAATTTCGGATTAATTTATTACATATAAGTCCCTTTCCACATTCACATCCATTTTATTTAATGTTCATGGGACGCGAGCTGGCCCAATTGTATGAATTGGGGTCACCGGGGATGGTGCCACACCCCCACAAAAGATCGGCGTAAAATAGTAGCTACTGAATTCGTTCGGTGAGTGAGAGGCCAGAGGCTATTCCTCCATCAATCTTTTTTTCATCCCACTCTTTTTAAAGACGGCAATCCATTTGCAGTGACGTAACGCCTCTGAAAATTTTCATGGGTTTACCATCAGGCGACCTACCAACTCCTTTGCTGTCTATGACATAAATGCACTATTATAATGTCTTTGTTTTTATTTTTCGCCTACCTTTAGTTTTTTAAATCTTAAATTCAATTCCTATCAAGCGAAACTTTCTGTATATCGCTTTGTTAAAATAGTCCCTAGTCTTATTTGCTAAAATATTGTAATGTGTAAGTTATGTTTTCAAGAGCTTTATGTTCATGTTTTAATCTAATAAACGCTTGTATATTACTTTTTAAAACAATTCGTATTAATTTAAGAGTATTGCCTTATTCTTTTTTATTAAATGACAACTACCGATTCCACTTACCTACCACCACTCAAGGACGGATTCTGCCAGTGTCAAGTTTTCTACAGATAGTCAGAGGTTTTTATTTTGTTTTATTATGAGATTGTATTAAGCGTACTCAGTGATAAGAGAAAAACACGGGTGAGATGTACTGACCTGACAAAAAATGAATACCAGTTATAGACAATACAGAACGATTGCGTTATGATTAAGTGTGGTTTGAACTAAAACTATTATACGTCAAGAATTTTGAAACTAGCTGCAATTCCATCGAATTTTGGAAATAACACGCAACCTATTGTGGGAGTCGAGCACGCTTCGGCACGAACTGGGCCAGCTCGCACCGGGGAAGTACCACACCCCCACAGAAAACC
>NC_052114.1:661190-685659 GCF_012273895.1 Zerene cesonia
ACCGTGTGTTGCTGGTGACTTAATGTTAAAGAACATTAAAGAAAGAAATTATATGTCAACCTATTGGGCGGGCGGGGGCGGAAAGGTAGTAAACGATAAATATGAAGCTAATCGGAAAAAAAAACTCTTCTTCTGAGAGCTATCTGTGTGCTTTCCTAAACCGTTGAAGATAAATAAATATAAAGTACCCAACAGTTCGCGTCGTCATAATGTATCTGCACGAAAAGATACCTAATCAGCATAATTATAAATAATATGAATCACAAATACAAACAAATTAATACCTTTTTACAATGCACGCTTTGAAATGTTTATCAAACAATTTATCAAAATCGATAGATGTATCGCTTCAAATATTTAAAATGGATAAACTTTATCTTTGACTGCATAGTTCTAAAGATATAACGATAAGTTGAATGAAACCCGAGCGGGACGAGGGGCGAATTTTTTTGAAATAAAAGTATGTGTCAGATCAAATTTCATGCGACCGCAGCCTCGGACAAAAGCTGGTCCTGTTTATACGTAATTGAACCAAATGACTACCAAATCTAAATAACGCTTATTACAAAGTTGGGCAACAGCTACTTTTCTTACAAGCGTTCGCCGCTGCTGCCGGAATAGCAGCTTTGCCCTAATAAATGAACATAGCTCGATCCATTAAACAGTTAATAACCTGAGCAATTTTGAAAGAATAGAAAAAATTTGATCACGAGGCAGGATTCGAACCTGCGTTTCTTGTCTAACCGTAGCAACGCCTAGCCTCTCGGCCACCCGTGATCCTGCCACAGTAATCGAATTTCTTCTACTCTTTCGGTTTCATGTGCCTAAGGGGCACCCCACGCCATCTATTGAGATGATTAAGAACCAACCATTTCAATGCTATAGCATTGAAATGGTTGTGATGGTTGTGTTGTGATGGTGATGGATGGCCTTTGTTAAATTTAATTTTTAGTTTTATAAAACTAAAAATTAAATTTAACAAAGGCCGCGTTCCATGCAAAAGTGTGCATAATAATTTTATTTTATCTGTCTATTTTTCATGTCATAGCAGGCAACTGAGCTGGTGATCGATCACCGCCGCCCATGAACGAAATGATTGACGAAGGAAGGAATTGACTGAGGAGGTTAGGAAAAAGATAACGGATAGATCACCAATTTTTATCTCTATGTCTGTGTCAAACGAGCTGCTTCAGCATCAGCGGTTCAGCTGTCATGATGCCAGCTGCTATTTGATGCAAAGTTAGTTAGGTAGTAGTTTATAAAATTTTTGGTTTAATATGAACTGCTCAAAGATCTTAAACCTCCTGAGTGCTTCCCATGAACTCGGAATCTTGAAATTTAGTGTGAAGCAAGATACTAAAACATTGCACATAGTATTTAATTTTTGCTGATAAAATATGAAAATCATCGTGATTAAGGAATGAATGGTATCTATCATAATATTATTTTATACAGACGATTAGTCATAACAAAAAATAAAAACATTGTACCAATCGCGTGGGCATTAGAGAAAGTTTTCAGACGTTTTATATGTGGTAGTCGAGCACGCTTCTGCATGAATTGGGCTAGCTCGTACCACACAGAAAACCGTCAAAAAGTTGAGTGGGGGCGCCGGAGGCCGATATCCTTTTCCTTACCTTTTCCTTTATTCCTCTCATCAATCCTTTCTTAACCCCAAATTCCAATTTTAAGTACGGTCGATAAAAAGAGGTTATAGTACCGCATACTTTCCTATGTAGTCTATAGCCCGCTATACCGACGAATAGACATTGACCGTTGAGAATAAAGAAAAACGAAAAATAAAAGAAAAAACTGCATTTGTACTGTCGACCCAATTACGTGGTCGTTAATCGAAAATCTATACCAATATTATAAAGGTGAAGAGTTTGTTTGTTTGAACGCACTAATCTCAAGAACAACTGGTCCGACTTGAAAGAATCTTTCAGTGTTAGATAGCCCTTTTATTGTGGAAGGCTATAGACTACATATCTACCACCGGTGAAGCATGGGCGGACCACTAAGCAAAGATAAACGACGCAATGGGCCAACGTCCGGGTTGTGAAACTGGTCCCACTCAAAACCATCCGTACTATTGCAGACAGACCAATGATGTGTATAAGTAAGTCAGTATTTTTTATATTCTGGCGAAGCGCGCATTGCGATAAATGCGATGGAAGCGCTTGACTTCCATCTCGCCTGCTGTTAAGCGTAGTTATATATTCTTTAAAATGGAGCGGGCTTCCCTAGAACTTCCTAGGGAAGCGCACCTGTTCACTCTTTAAGATTGTAATTCTCAGAGAACATAGACTCTGGAAGCGTGTTCCAGTCCCTTACAGTTCAAATAAAGAATTCGGAGTCGAACCGCTTAGTCCAGCTACTTGGAACGTCCACCATAAAGCCTAGAGTTCGTGCACCTCGACGAACGATACAAGAATAGCGATGGTGGAATCAAGTTGAGTAATTTCCCAGCGCACCTTCAAAGTCATCATCATCATCCTTATGTTCGGCTCATATACGTTCCCACTGTTGGGACACAGGCCTCCTATAAGTGTTTAGGCCATAATTCATCACGCTGGCTAAGTGCGGGTTGGCAGATGACATATGTCGACGAACTTTTAATTCTCGGACATGCTGGTTTGCTCACGATGTTTTTCTTCATCGTTCGTAGCAAGTCGAGCAGTGGTGATGTTATCCATATGCGCATGCGTCAGGCCCTCGATTTTTTTAAGTCAGAGATCCTCACCAATGAGCCACCACTGCCAAAGTGTATCCGATAAAAGACTGATAAACTTGCCACTCCACAGCGATGAGCGAGGCACTGGATTCTTTTGCCTACCAGATCATCGTCGTTTATGAACTTCTTAGCATGACTCTCTATCTTTCATCAAGATATCGGGTTTCAGCAAATTGTTAATGTAGCTACACATTATATACAGGAATAGTGTTGTGGAGAGCATTGATTTCTGAGGGACCTCGGCATTTATAGCTAACAAAACGCTTGTCCCGGCTCCGTCCGGTTATCAAAATTCCTGTTTTATCCCAAGGGTGCATTTAAAGGGAATAAAAAGTATCGTATCACCCAAGCCAGCTGATACCCTGTCTGTTTATCAAATTTCATTAAAATCCGTTTAACAGTTTCAGTTTGATTGACAGACCAATATCCTAAGAAACAAACCTTTACATTTATAATATTAGTGAGATTGGTTGGACGAACAGCCATCATGCAAGACCCTATAGGTGGCCTTCGAAATATCAAGGGAGATGGTAAGTGATTCACCATGATTCTCTATCACCGCTTCAGTATCAGTAGCGGATCGATTTCGGCTTCACCCGTATTAGAGGTCACTTTCCATGATTTAGGTACTCATATTTTTTCCAGTTAATTGAAAGGCGAAAGAGGCGCTTCAAAATAGAAGCTAGTTCAGGGACATAAGTTTTGAAAACTATGGCAAGAATCCCATCCGGACCAATTGCTTTGTACACATCCAGATTCCTCAGCGTTTTAAGAATCTCAGTCTGTCGGACGCGGATTTCTGTCACATTCACCTCGCATCCAGGTAGACTGGAAAGTAATAGATTATCTATATGCCAGCGTTCCATCTGGTTTCAGTGTGTTCGGTTAAGCTGCGTTGTGTTGAGTGTCAATCCAAGCGTGATATGCTTCATGCTTTATCGCTTCAACGCATCTGTAATCGGCACTGAACCAGGGCTGAGCCATACTGTGTCACAGCAGCTGCGATGTTCAGAAGAAAAGCAAACAGGTCGACATGGATTTGATGCAAAGAAAGATCGCATCTCGTCCCACTTGTATCGCCACATCCACTGAGCGCTCCTGAAACTGGGAGCAGCAGCAGCTTGTGTTGAGCAGCGTCCGCTATCTCACTTAGGTACTCTGTCTAACAGTCACAGTCGGCCCAGAGCACAGTGCCTCAGATCCCGCTAACCTCTACGGTTGGTGTCCAGATGCAACCAATGGGCGTAAAAATTTTATAATAGGCGCAACTGGATCGACTCGTCTTCACTTAGGCTACATCAGCGTAAAAGCGTCGGCAAACGAACGCTTGGGGACACAACTTCGACTGATGGGGGGTCCTTAAAGCCACGACTTTTGACCTTCCACCTAGTCACCTGATTAGCACCACCCAAGAGCCACGTCTATGAATTCATTAAAGATGAAGAATAAAATTTCTGAATAATAGCCAGAGGGCGCAAATCACAATTATTTTTGTGTTATCATCTTCGTCGATATCGTGAATCAATCCACTGTCTTCGTCATTATGACAACTTGCAAATAAATAAACTAAAGCGGTATATACACTGGCTGTATCA
Organism: Zerene cesonia; assembly: GCF_012273895.1. Lineage (NCBI taxonomy): Eukaryota > Metazoa > Arthropoda > Insecta > Lepidoptera > Pieridae > Zerene > Zerene cesonia. Next base: position 665,520 of record NC_052114.1, read on the forward strand.
AATTTTATTCATTTATATTTAATCAATGATGTCATTTTATTATTAAAGTAGGTGTATGTTTGTCTGCATCTGGTATTATGTAGTTTAATATCTATTACACATAACACAGCATTCCCGACTCAAAAGAGTTTTTGTTTTGTAAACTATTTATATTTGGCGATAGCACGTAAGATAAAATTAGTTATCTATACTCGAGGTTTACTATACATTTTTTTTGCTAAATGCGTTACTTTATTATGTTTATTTATACTTTGATTTCGTTTGTCTTTAACTGAGATAGAATTGTGTTGTCTAGGTTTTTCACTTTAAATATTTTATCAAGTCACACTGATATTATGAATTCGAAAGTTTGCTTGTTTGGATGTTTTTCCGTAAATCACGCTGAAACAACTGAACGTATTTTGATGAAATTTGATATACAGACAGGGTGTGAGCTGACTTGGATGATAGAATACTATTTATCCCGATTAAATGCTTCCTAGGGATAAAACAGGAATCTTAATATCCGGGCATAGCTGGGACATTTAGGGAATTTTATGACATTGTGAAATATACAGAAGATTTTATACAGACAAAAATATCAGTATATTGATAACTGATTCACACCATTGATTAAAAAATAAAAAAGCATAGCCAGTTTAAACAACCCCTAAGATTGTTAATTTGTTGTCACCATGACGAGGACAGTGGAGCGATGCATATCATATATATCTATACCAATTAATAAAATTGGCGTGTCTGTTTGTGATACTATAATTATTTGAAAATAATTATTTTGAACAAAATGAAATCGACTCAAAAGCCACTCAAAGGTGTAAAATTAATTAATATATCCTACTAATATTATAGATGGTTGTAAGGTTGTAAGGATGTGTTTGTGTTTGTTGCTCTTTCACGCAAAACCTACTGAACCAATTGCAATGAAATTTGGTACGTAGACAGCTGGACAACTGGAATAACATATAGGCATATTTTTATCCCGATATTCCTACGGGATAGGGACTAGCAGCTAGTAAACTATAATCACTTAGCACCATTTACTTATTTGAAGTCGGTGCCAACTAGGTCAAGTAGGCAAAAGATAGGTACAGATATGTATGAAGTAAGTTACGACTTGTGATACTTTCTAGTAAGGAGGTAGTATCTCTACTTTCTACTAGACTTCGCAAGAATGGGATTACCTCCAGTGTATACTCTTCGAACTAGATGAAAATTTCTTAAATCGGTTCACATTTTCAGGTGCACACAACTGTGGTATAACATACACAAGAAAAATACATACAATCGAACAATTTTCGGAATTAGGTAAAAACACATAAGCATGTACATTTCGCATAATATATTATTAGCAACTTATAATTCAGCAAATGTCATTTTATTCATTGTTTTTTGGCAGAGAGTGCGTAAGCGATAAGACCGCCGTTTGTATCTTTTGTTTTTTTTACTTGGTGTAATTGTAGTATATTAAAGTATTTAAATAAACGAACTTTGATTAATAAAAAAATGCTTTTTATTGTTATTTTCACATTAACACATTTTAAACTTAATATTTGATGACTAAATAAACAAATGTTATCGCTACATAGTATAAAACGAAGACGCTTTCTCTGTGTGACGCTATGATGCTTCAATCTTTAAAACTACGCAACGGATTTTGATGTTTTTTTTTAATATATAAAGCAAGTTGAGGGGAAGGTTTATATATATAATAACAACTAATAAACTACTCCGCATTTAACGCACCCGTAGCTGTAGGCAAAGGCTAGTTATTATTATGTTATATAATTACATTGAAATCGTCACTGATTGTTAGCGTATTCATTTATGGCAAATTCCGTTCCGAAATTGCGCAATAATAAATTAGACTAAATAATTAGATTATTGCTATCTCAGATTATAAAATACTAGGCGCTCATGCCGGCTCCGCCCAGGTTAACCCAGGGTAAAAACAAAATCACAAACATTCATAATATGAATGTTTGTACTTTAGAAAGATATTATCTTTCGTTATCTTCTAATTTCGAGACTTTGATGATTTCACCAGAGCTTGAGTTTTTTTTATCACCAAAACTTTTGTACATAAGGACAAAAGTGTATTTTCAAAGAAAAAGCATTATGATATTTTTACAACTGGAGACTTACATCGCGAGAGCAATTTCTTTAGGAAAAAGCCTATTTTTAAACCGTCATTTTATTTATAAGGCCAAACCAATCACACCTCACTTAAAATAGATTGGGCACATAAATATTTAAGCCTGAAAAAAAAAACTCGCCTTAAAAAAAACGTGTAGCAAATTTGAGTATGTAGTGGGTTGCATTAATAATACCTTGTAAATTTCAGGCGTATCAATAAAATATTTGAGATAATAGAAATGATTTATATATAAATAAACTAGCGGGCTTCACAAGTGGTATGTTTTTTCTCTCCGTAAGAACCTATTATTTTACGTTTATATTATTCTTGAATACAAAGTTTGCTTTATTCAAATGCATTAGAAAACTACAATTTTACACTAATTTTCAAATTTGACACAATTTTATGATATACATGTAAGTTCATATAGCTGCTGTAGAAAATATTTGAGCTTTATTAGCTCCAACCTGTGGGTTTGTATGTAACCTAATTTAGATCTATTTTAAATGAACAGACATAATACACACTTTGTTAACATATGAAGGATCGGATACAATACTTTAATGATTTCATCTCATTATTTTGATTAGGATCACCAGTATTAAATAATTTCCTTAAATAAACTTTATTAGAATAAGTGAGAAAATTTTGCTACCTAATATTTTTGTAGCAAAAATATTTAAAAAAAATTACTGAAACAGAAATCTGATTTCGACACCGCTCGCACTGGTCTTAACTCACAGAATAATTCCATAGCATATAATACTATGATAGTGGCTAAAGTAAACTAGGGAATATAAAACTATATCAGACAATAATGATATATATACAATGATGAATACTTATCGTTTAAAGTGTGGCCAACTTGGGTATCTATGTATTAAATGTTTTGAATATCGTAGGGGAAGTCTGTTGTTCGGAATGTCTGATGATGTGCAGATAAAATAATTACTACATTTGAAGCGCTTGAGAAAAGAATTAAAGGCTCCATGACATGGCTGATATCAATCTGCCAACTCTCGACCAGCGTGGTGGATTATGGACTGAACAGAACAGAGGCCTGTGTTCCCGCTGTGAAGATGGTGACAATGACCGTTGCTTTCTTGTGTTTGATTTTACGCGAGTATTATACATTTAGAAATCAAAAACTTTTTAACGGATATTAAACGCGATTGCGCGAACAGTCTCCCCATGACCACGCTCGCTGTAAAGTGTTCGAAACGTCGGATTAATAATATAATGAATAAATCGCGTGTCAACAACGGTCTAGCCGTTGTTTTTCTCCGTAAAATATGGTAAATTCGTAAGCAAAATAGGCGTTCTAGAATAGGAATATTCAGACGCATCTCGTAACATCCAAGCACATGGAAAAAATTATTGTATATACTTATAAAAACCATCGATTTATCATATTGGTCGAAGATAAAAGCAACCGCGAAATTTTTATATTCCTATCAAATCACAAGTGTCAAATAAGGATTTAATACAGTGTGCTATTGAAACGAGAAGGCGCACAACTTTACATAAAGATAATAATTAATTATGACATCATTCCAACAAACCAAAGTGTAACAAAAGTTAATACTTAGATACAATGTGAATAATAAAATTGATAGTTTTGTTGAGAACAAAAAATTACAATCGTGTTGTGAACCTCCTCCGTTTTAATTTTTGGTTTTATAGCATTGAATTTCAAAATTTCTCTCCACCGTTTTTTCAAGTTGGTTAAGTACAGGCTGTCCTAGTTAAATGTTTGTATCTGTATATTACCTAACGCAAATTCAATAAATGATTAATTGTTAAGAACACTACGATGTAATGGTATAAGGAAGGTAGATAAGAATTATCTTTATAGATACAACCCATATTACGCGATAAAATACAAATCAATATTGTGTGTTAGCACTCGTGTTTGATTTTACGCGAGTATTACAACAAAAAAAAGTGGTAAAGTTTATGTATGAACTTTACATTTTAATTACATAGAAGATGAAGAATGTAACGGATCGGCTGACGATGATTGTGCGGTGCCTCTTAGGAAATGAAATCATTGTTTTATTTTATTTATTTTAGGTTCACCAACCAACTTTTATTACATTTAAAACGCCTGATGGTAAGCGCTACCACCGCCCATGATCATTTCGAGAGGCATAAGGTCCATTGCAGACCTTACGCCTCTATAAATGGTTTGCCGACTATAAATTGGGAAGGGAATAAGAACGGACTGTCGACAAGAATAAAGAAAAGGACTGGAAAGGTTAGGAAAAGGACAGGGGCCTCTGGCTCCCCCACTCACCGTACGAAACACAGCAGAATGCTATTTCACGCCGGTCTTCTGTGGGTGCCAGCTGGCGCAATTCGTGCCGAAGCGTGCTCGACTACAACATATAAATCACAAATTATTATCATACGTTGTTTAATATTCTTATTCCAGCCTTTTCAGACACATTTAATTACGTCTCTTGCATCTGATCAACGATTGCACGGCAATAACATCTCGCTTGTTGTCCAATTTTATGATTTTAGGTTATCTGGAAGATTTTGGTATTGTTATATGGTAAAAATACAACGTAGTAAAAAAATTAAAAATAAAAATAAAGTATTTCTCAACCATACAATAAACACATACAAACAAAACGTTAGTCCCGTACTAGATAATAATCTGTATTACATAAATGAAAATACGTTTTGGTCGTGTGGACGTACATGTTTGATATTTTCAGGGCCTTAATACAAGATTTAATCACATATTTGCTATCAATTTCAGCTTTTTATTTTAAGCCATTGCTGAAAAAAGGTTTTGATAGACTGGCGTGTAGACAAACAGACGGACACAAAAGATGTTTATATTTCTTTAAAAAACTAACTTACATGTGGTTGGATACACCTATAACTTCTGTTAAAAGAGTTAGTTAAATAATAAATTATAATAAAAACAACTGCCTTCATGTCAGATCTATACCAAATTTTAAGGTGTTAACATGGCAGGCTCCAGCTTTTAAATATAAAAAGGATCATGAAAATCGGTTCAACCAGCAAAAAGTTATCAAGTAACAAGCACATAAAAATACAGTCGAATTGATAGACTCCATCGTTTTTGAAATCGGTTAAAAATTATCCTTCTGACGCAGACGCAATTGAAACAAATTGGCTTTACAGAGATTCAGATAGGCTTCAAAAATAATAATAAATTTTTTCTAGATTTTATATGAAAATTGGTGTACTCTGAGTTCTTCCTATGATATACATTTCGGATACTTTTCTTCCGATATTCAGATTATTTAGTTCAGTTGTTTTGTTTTATTATTTAATAGTGACTACGCACGGTATCCCTGGGAGAGGATTACTAAATATAATGAGCAGGCTGACTTTATTTATAATTTCGATACATTGACGATTCTTAAAATATTTCATTATATATAATATATAATGAAATATATAATAATTCATAATTCAAGGTCAATTGTTTGTAGTTTAGAATTATACACGGCTCAATTGAAACTACTCATAATCTTTGTACTTACTCCTGTGAATAAAAAAATAACAGCAATTTATCATTTGCGATATTCCATTATTAACCACTATATGATATATGAGTGGATAATATGATATCTCCAATATTCTTATTATCATATCATTAATCTAAATTTCTTAATCTAATATTATTATTATCATCATATCATCATTTCAATATAATATCACAATAATCAATCATATTATCTTGTATATTATATCTCAAGAACGGCTGGCTGGATTTGAAACATTTTTAGTTCGGTGTTTTTTGTCTCCTCGTGGGTTGGATTAAGATAATGACTGTTAAAAATTTAAACAAAAACAAGAAGAAAACCTCGGCGAAATCGTGTTGTTTGTGACATAGGCATATATCGCAAAAAAGGGTAGAATGGGGCTGAAATAGGGGATGAAAGTATGTATGAAAGTTCGTCATTGTAAAACCGATATTGATACAATTTGGTATGAAGATCGAGCTTAACTCGGGAAAGGACCTACCATGTTTTCTAGAAGATTCGATTCGATTTTCGATTAGAGATTAGAGTTTTAGATCCAGACCTTGGGAAATGTCTACCATATCGCGCGATATAACCGAATCCACGCGGGCGAAGCTGCACGCGGAAAGAAAGAAAGAAAGAAAGAAAGAAACATTTATTTGTCAGGGACAGCACAACACACCAATGATAGAAATTATACAAATAAAGAAATGGATACAATTACACAACATAAATATAGAATTACACAAACGAAAAATACCAGCATCAGAAATGAGGAGTGTGTCGTAATGACCCCGACAAAAAGGAGACAACTCAGCCTATGCTGCAATGTTGAGAACATTGACAGCGCTGTTTTTCAGTGTCCCCTTTATGAGTTAAGGTTTCGAGTGGCGACGCAATGGGTAACAGAAAAAAAAATAAACAAATAAATAAAAAAGACATAATGAACTTACTAAAGCGATCACATTTTAATTGAAATGAAGGGCTAAGAAATAAATAATGAAATGATGAAAGCTAGTATATATCTTGAGAACGTCTGAAAGTATTTAAATAGTGGCCGATTTATTGAAATGGCACGATTCTTTTTGTGTTTAGAAATTCAATATGTTGTTAACCCGACGTTTCGAACACTTTACAGCGAGCGTGGTCACGGGGAGACAATATATAATAATTAATAATGAATAAATCGCGTTTAAAATCCGTTGAAAAGTCTGTAATTTCTAAAAGTATAATACTCGCGTAAAATCAAACACAAGAAAATACACTTTTTGTGTTTTTATAATCTTTTGTTGATTTTAGAATCATTAGAAATATCTCTCCCAAGGTCACCTTTTTGTAGAAAATAATTATAAATATTAATTTACTACGTAACTTGAACGTAATTCATATTTGATTGTATCGGATTAGCTGATAAAAACATCAATATCAATTAGAAATTAAAAACTTTTTAACGGATTTTAAACGCGATTTATTCATTATATTATTAACCCGACGTTTCGAACACTTTGCAGCGAGCGTGGTCACGGGGAGACAATATCAATTAATTCGATTTAATAATGCTAGAAAGTGGCAGATCTAGACTTGGCCGCTGGCTGGCTCCAAATATGTCTCTGAAATCTTTGTCTATGGTTTGGAAACTATAATAATTATTATTATAATAACTTACAATAACCTTTTTTTGTTGTGATTCTCGATGCCAGCCTGAAGGGCTACTACATCTTAGCACGGACGCGCGGGTGAACTGAGGGTTCACCCTGGTAGCAACACTCTCAAGGGCGTCCCCCCTTGTCGGGGACCGCGAACCTCGGCTTGGGCTGTCGCATGAGACTATAATCATTGTTTAAAATAGAGTAGATATTACTAAGTGAAATATCCAGTAAGCAGACCACAAAAAATATATTTATTAAAAAATACATAACCGGCTTCGAAACCATATTATGGCCTATTTCCTTCTCCTAGCCCTTCCCAGTCCATTCCATCTTTCCAGTCATCAATCCTTTCCTTATCCCTAATCCCTTAAAAGCGGGCAGCGCATTCTCAGAGGTCTGAGCCTCTGCGAATGTTCATGGGCGGTGGTGATCGCTTACCATCAGGCGAACTACCAGCTCAGTTGCACGCTGTGACAAAAAAAATACATACATATAAAAGGAAAATTGATATAATTACAATAAGCGCTGCCCACTCATCTATTTGAAGTCAGTGCTAGCCAAGTCTAATCGAAAGATATATGTAGATAAAGGTAGATACTACCTCCTTAATACATAGTATCACTATCTATATATATTTCGAAATGGATAAACAATTTATATCGGTTCACAATTCCGAAAATGTGTAACATAGGTCCTACTCCTTTCAGTTTTTGGAAGTCGGTTAAAAATATTTTTCTTCACTTGCTTTCTTTGGATCATATTGCAAATTTTATAACCTTCGATACCTATTATGATAAATTTTGAAAGAATAGAAAAAATTTGGTCACGAGGCAGGATCAAATTTTTTCTATTCTTTCAAAATTTCTCATTTACAAAGCATTTCATTGCTATAAAACTAAAAATTAAACTATTATGATAATTTGACCACTCGCCTTGGGCACGATGACTATTAAAAGAGTCTGGTAGTATCATAAAAAATGCAATTCTCAGAAACTCATTCGAGATTGTAGGATAAAACTGTGAATACACATTGGCAACATATAATCAGTCATGTCATTTATTTAATATCTGTGTAAAGCTGGAGGTCCAAAGAAAACTAACTATTGAAGATTTATTCTACATATTTATATTGAAGATTTATTTTATTTGTACACTATATAATATAAATGTGTTCTGGACACATAAATAAACTAATAAAACAAAAGATGCATGACGTATGTACAAAAGGAAGCTTTTAATTAACATGTTGCTTGCAGATTCATCTCAATATTTGTAAATATATCTTTGCTATTATGGTTATTAATGTTTGCTAGCTTATTAGATCAATTTCTTTTCTTTTTAAGTAGGTATATATTATTAGTACTAGCAGTCAACACATGTTGTTGGAATAACAATCAGTTATTAAGGTATATAGTTAAGTTAATGAAGTATTACATATTGTTATATATGTTTCTGTTGCAAATAAAACATAACGTAAATCAAACACAAGGCAATAATATAACGTACATATTATTATGTATAACAATAAATAAAAATAACTAAGTCAATACGTTATAAGTAACATACGTTTATGCAAATCCAAATATAAAATATAATATAATCTCATAGGTAGAACTTTGAACCAGTCAAAAAAAATCCTCCTATGACAAAAGCGGCCAACGGCCTTATAGTCGATAACTGTCTATGTTATAGTGTTACAGTGAGTGTGAATGACCGCCAAAAGTACAGCCAAAAATCGCTGACTTCACGCGCCGCCTCAGCCGCTAGACAGAAAACTGATAAACCGGTATAAGCCAATTAAGGGGTGTCCCGCGCTTTAAGCCGTCATCTCATCTACACTACTTATTTTCACTCACATAAAACAAAAGCTCAGTGATTCATTTATTTATTTATTCTTCATTGCTCCAAAACAAATCAACCCTGCGATATCGGATCAATAGCCATCTGAGTTGATATCTAAACTCAGATACATGGTTAGATTTCCATAGACCAAATATGAATCGTATACAAAGATTCGAGAGACGTTCGAGTTTGTTTAGCTGGTCTACAGAACGATTGACATAACTCACATCGGCGTAGTCGAGTATGGGCAAAAGGGAGATAAAGGAAATTTTGTAGATGTCGCAAAGACGCCACAGTTTCGTACATTTTCTTACTTACTACTTACTCCTTGATATGATGTGTCCAACATAAAGTATTGTCGAAGTGCACTCCAAGGTTCCTTACAGTGAAACTGCCGTCAACAATAATAGGTGGAAGATTCACGCAATGCACCCTCGCAATTAAAGAAGGACTACCATACCATATGCCGAACTCCATGATACTATGTTTTGCAAAACCTTGTTGGTTAAATTGATAGCCTGGTAAATCATCAAGGGTTGATTAGGTATCGTAGAGATCTTCGGCATAAATGTTTTCTTTCATTTCTTTTTTTTATGGGAGATTTAAACAATCATTCATTGTTAATGTGGTTAGGAGAAATTTTTTATTGGGCTGGCAATATTGTAAAAAACAAAAAAGTATTAGGGAGTGCCTAATGAAAATGGAAATAAAACTATCAAATATGTATATGTTAACATTATTGAATTGGATGGACATTATCTCGAAATCAATGGAAACTAAGGTTTACATGTTAATTGTTATTGAAACACTGCGTCACAAAATCATTATAACATTGAACTTGAAACACGATAACGTTAAATGTAAGATACGACTATCATAAGAGAGGTCAATACACGTTAACGTTTATTATAAAATCTTGAATCTCCGCTCACTCAGAGCGATTCATGCTGCAAACATGATAGCATTCTTGCTTGTATTTAGCGCGCTTTTGGTATGTCTCGTTTATTTAAACGGAAAATACAATGAATTCTATTGGCAGAGAAGAAAAGTAGCGTTCTATAAGAAGAACAAAGTGACTGGTGTGTTCTGGGAGTTTTTGTTTCAAAACAAAGCAGTATTTCAGAATTTATGTGAAGTGTACAAGGAATATCGCAATGAACCAGCTGTTGGCATTGGGACGTTTGTCACCCCAACCTTGTATGTGATAGACCCCACTAACGTGCAACATGTGCTGGCGGCCGATTTCAATTCTTTCAACCACAGAGGAGTGGATATTAACGAAGATGATCTACTCGCTGATAATATTCTTTTCATGAACGGTAATCGATGGAAGCTGATGCGGCAATGTATGACACCGCTGTTCACGTCTGCAAAACTTAAATCTATGTATTATATCATCGATAAAAGTGCTTTAGACTTCGTTCAACATTTGAATGAAAATAAACAACTGTTGAAAGGTGACGCTTTCAGTACATTAACGTCATTTTGCTCTGCGGCTATCGGGGGAGCCGTGTTTGGAGTAAGCACAGGATCCATTTTCGATTCACCATTCCTTAATATGGCGCGAGATGCGTTTAAGGCAACTTTCAGATTTAACATAAGGTTTGCAATAGGAAGTTTGAGCAGTGGTCTGTCTACTTTTCTAAGATTAAAATTGTTCAAAGAGCATGAGGCTTTCTTTATCGGTGCAATTAAACAAATTTTGCGTGCACGTGAACAGGAAAATATAAAGAGACACGACTTCGCCGATTTATGTGTATCATTGCAAAGTATAGGGAAATTGGTGGACAAGGAGACTGGCTTAGAAATGATACCAACTGATGAGCTTTTAGCGGCGCAAGCTTTCTTTTACTTCGTCGCCGGCGTGGAACCGACCGCTACCGCTTTATTTGGTACGTTATACGAATTAGGGAAACATCCGGAACATCTGGAAAAGGTGCATAATGAAATCGACGAAGCATTCAAGAAAAATGATAATAAAATGAGCTATGACACTATTATGGATATGAAACACGTTGATATGGTAATGAGTGAAGCTATGCGATTACATCCACCCATCGGCTTTTTGACTAGAAGGTGTGTAAAGGACAGTGTTCTTCCTGTAGGCAATATTAAAGTTGACAAAGGTACAAAGATACTTACACCAATATATGAAATACACCACGACCCAAGATATTACCCAGAACCAGAAAAATTTTTACCGGAGAGGTTTTCTCCTGAAAATAAACATAAAATCGCTGATATCACTTACATGCCTTTCGGAAAAGGCAATAGAATTTGTGTGGGTCTCAGGTACGCCTCACTTCAAGTGAAGGCTGGATTGGTGCATTTATTGCGCAACTTTACCGTAAGAAGTATCATCAATGATGGTGGACAGAAGTACAGTCGTCATCCAGTGCAAGTGAGACTTGATAATGTTGATGTTGAATTTATACCGAGAAATATTGCGAAATAAAAGTCAATAAATAAATTGCTCACATATTCATTAATACTCGATTAATCAAGTGATAATGTTACCAAATAAAATAATAGAAAAACCAGCACATATTGTAAAAATGTCGGTCTGTGTTTGTTCTTGGTCTTTTCACTAAGAAGTGATCTATACCAGACAACCTGTAATATTAGGAATGCTGTATACAAAATCTAGCAAATTAAATATGCCAGAGAATATAGATATTTATCAAATTTAATTAACACCTCATATCTACTACGCATTAGCGAAATCACACACAAACATTTCATGACATAAACTCTAAAAATAGCCCTTGCTACCTTTGGCGTTATAATTTTTGGAAATAAAAAAACAATTCTTCCAATATACTTGTTTTATTTAAACATTAATTAAAATATATTTACATTTATTTCAACTAATGTTATAATTTGAATTTGGAAATTAAAAACTTTTTAACGGATTTTAAACGCGATTTATTCATTATATTATTAACCCGACGTTTGGAACACTTTACATTATAATTTTGTTTTTTTTTTTAATTGTATGTTTGTAATGTTTTCAGACAAAAAACTAGTGGATCGATATCAAAAATTCTTTCACCATACGAAAGCATATATTTATTGAGCGACAAGGGTTATGTATCATAATGTACCACGGGCGAAGTCGGGGCGGACCGCTAGTATCAAGTATAAGTATCTAGCGCCTTCCATTGTAAATTAACTCTTAACGTTTGCAAGATAAAGTCACAGTAAACAGATCGAACAGTAACGCAATTAAGGTTCAACCAACGCCTGTACGTTAAAAATATTATTACCTACGTATTGTTGAATCAATAGGGTTGACACTTTGTTAGAATTTTTTTTTCGCTACACATTTGAGTTCCGATATACTGACTAATTAATCAAATATACTTAAAGATGTCGTTTACAAATGTCGATTATATAATGTATGATGTGTAAACACGAACTTGGCGAAAATTTCTAAACGTTAATATTTGTAAGCGATAAAATTGGTTCTAATAAAGCCAAATTCAACAATCATATACTACGGAATATACCGTAACAACAGTTGTGGCGGCTTTCGCGATTGACTCCACTGCAACGATTGCTTAAGAATCTCATCAATACATGGGTTTGTGTGAGTGCGCCGCTTCGAACGTTTTGTAGGGAGTTTCCATGCTCATAATCATGTTATTCTGTTTACTGTGATATAGCTCCCACCTGTAATAACACTCTACATAGATAAACACACTTCTGTAAATAACACTTTATTTACAATATAATGTGCAGACCCTGATCTTTGAACTAGCGGTAATGTTTGAATTATCTTCAAACAAGATTATGCTTGCTGATCGTAAGGGAAGACTACAAGTAATAATTCACTTATTATGATAAATATATAAGTGTTCATATAAGTAGTAGCTTACCTAGCAACTTATAGTTAATTTGATATGGACCAATGAGTTCATTTGAGAAACAATAATACAAAACATTTGTAGTTCCCGACGCTATATATTAATTTAAAAGAGCAACTACAGAGTTCCATAAAGAATCGCCGGAATCTTTTCGAGAAAAGGATAGTACGCTCTGCCGTTTTTTTCTTGACCTGGCGGGGCACTACAGTACCTCCACATATTTTTTGTATACTGCCGTATATGAGAAAGCGATCAATATCCTATAGGTTATTCCTTCATATCCCATCATTATTTCTGATTTAAGCCTGATGCTGTACATTAAAACTGCTAATCCGCATGCCCTAATTACCATCCCCGCGCCGCGCACCCCTTAGAGTGTTGACAAGGGTAACTGATAAGTTCCCTAATATAGATTATGATGTCTATGAGGCTATGACGTTATTTTTTATCAGCGTGAATCATTGGCGCTGACAAATTATATTTGTAACTCGTGAAGATTGCTATCGAAATCAAATATTTATTTTGTGCATATTACGTTTCTCTGCGCGCAAATATCAAAACAATATGAGTAATTAAGTACAGATAAGTGCTAATCCCTGTCATATTTGAAGTCATTTCGATAATATTAGAGATAACCTCAAACAAACAAACAGATAAACCAACGTAGTAGATAACTTTCTTCTGTAGCAACCACGACGAAGCCTTAACGACATTTCTACTAAGATAAACTTTCCGTGATTCAAGTTGATAATAATGAATGACATCATAATCTAATAGACACCTTATGTCATAATTTATATTAAGAAACTTATCAGTGAACACCTTTGTCAACACACTAAGCCCTAAGGAGAGGGCGTGGGGACAGTTATTAGCGCACACAGATCAGTAGTTTATAGGTATAGCATGTGACATAAACCAAAACTAATGGTGCTCGAACCGCTTGTAGTTGCTACTACTGACAAATGTGACCATTACATACAATAAAAATTTAAAAGAAGTAAGATCACTTAAGTATAACTATGAGAATAAAATTGATACATACAATTATTTATACGCTTTGCTGTAGGGCTATGTGGTAGTCCAGCACGGTTCGGCTAGAATTGGGCCAGCTCGCACCTGGGAATCACTACACCCCCACAGAAGACCGACGTGAAATAGCATACAGCTTTCGTATCGTTTGGGGAGTGCGGGAACCGGAAGCCCATATCCTTTTCCCAATCCTTCCTTAATCCGTTTGCAATTTGAAGTCGACAATCCATTTGTAGATGCGTACAGTCTGCAATCGATCTTACATCTCTCCAAATGTCCATGGGCGGTGGTAGCGCTTACCATCAGGCGGCTCCCAGCTCCATCGCCGACGTTGACATTAAAATAATAATAAATAATGGATAAATAAGCAAAATTGAATAGAGAATGTATAAAATATGACTTTGTAGATAAAACCGAATTTTTTTATACAATCAAAAATAAAAGGACTCGTAGACCTGTAGGTACCTGTATTATGTCTGTAGTCGACAAAAAAAAACGCTGGGAAACGATGGGAAGCCCAGGTACAAAACGACAAACATTATGAATTATCATACATGGACTTGTTCTTAGCTTAATATGGAGTACCTACTTAGTTTACAAATATGTGATGTATATGTTTTATGAACTATCGTCATATCTCGTATTTGAGTCCTTTTTTTGTTTTTTTTTTTAGAAACTTCTTTAGAATCGTTGTGATTTCAAACCTGATGCAACGAAAAAAACGACAGGTAAGAGACACAAATACAAAAATGTGTAGAATGAAGCCGGCAAAGAATGGGACAGAAATATGTATACTATTTTATATTTTATATATACATATATTCATCTCATTCTTTTGTCAATTTACTGAAGTTTCACTTCTATACCTACGTATATAACTATAGAAGTACCTTTTTTATGTAATAGCGGGCAACTGAGCTGGTCGTTATGAGTATGTGGGCTTAAGTAAGGCCTAACTTACTTGGTATTACACCTATACGACACAGTTTAAGAAGAAAAAAAAACGAAAAGGTCACATATTGTCATTAAAGTCGTAACTCAATAATAGCCAAGCGTCTCCGGAGATACTCTCATTAGCTTGAAATCAGGTTTTAATTATGGGAACTTAGTTACTTTTTTACTGCCCAATATTTACTAAATGATCCATATAATGTGAATTGTATTATTTGTTAAGTTTAAATGCCAGACTTGTTAATGAACATGCATTTAGTTATTTTGAACATATCACAACTTCATCTGCTATTACAGCTGTTGATTTATATTATAGCTTTAAATAAATGATAAATCCCTATCAAATATTATGCCTCATTTTCTATGGTATGATAGGTTTAATTAAGAAAAGTACCATTTAATTAATGCTATCACAATTTATTTAATATTTCAACAGTATTTCTTATTACATAAGAAAATAATTAATTAGGAATAGACCTCGGTATGAATTCAATATCTACATCGCAAAATCTCACTTGCGCTGGGTGAGCTATGTAATTGGGTCCATTATTCGTAATAATGGTCCTTACATTGAAATTTCTAAGTAAATGTACCAAACCGGCTTTAGCTTGTACCAAAGCGTATCTATTACCTATACATATTCTATTTCCTTTACCAAATGGCATATAAGCGATATCCATTATTTTGTGCTTATTCTCTGGAGCGAATCGTTCTGGTATAAATTTCTCGGGCTCTGGATAAAATTTTTCGTCATGATGTACTGCAAATATGGGGGTCATTATTCTCGTACCTTTTTCAACTTTGACATTACCTACTGGTAGGATGGTGTCTTTTATGCATCTTCTTGTTATAAAGCCGACAGGTGGATGCATTCGCAAAGCTTCACTAATAACCATATCAATGTACTTCATATTCATTACAATGTCGTAATCCATTTTATTATCATGCATCTTAAAGGCTTCGTCGATTTCATTCTGAACTTTTTCTAAATATTCTGGATGTCTGCCCAGTTCTACTAATGTTGCAAATAGCGCTTGAGCTGTAGGTTCCACGCCTGCGATAAAGAAGAAGAAGGCTTGTGCGGACAATATTTCATCTGATGGTTTTAATTCTAAGCCAGTTTCTTTATCTACAATATTACCAGCACTCTGTAAGGCTACGCATATATCAGCGAAGTCATGCCGTTTGGTTTTTTCTTGTTCTCGTTTGCGTATGATATTCTTAATTGCAGCAATGAAGAAAGGTTCGTACTTACTAAATAATTTTAAATCTAATAAATTAAATAATCTGTTACTCAAGTTACCAATAGCAATCTTAAAGCTATTTGGTACAGTTGCTTTTGTTGCTTTACGTGCCATTTCAAGGAAGGGCGACTCGAAAATGGATCCTGTGCTCACTCCAAACACAGCAGCTCCTATAGCTGCACTGCAAAATGAAGATAAAGTGTTAAATCCATCACCTTTCAATAGTTCTCTGTTAGTCTTCAAGTGTTCCACGAAGTCTGTTGCACTTTTGTCTACGATGTAGTACATGGATTTCAATTTAGAAGATGTGAACAGCGGTGACATGCTTTGACGCATCAGTTTCCAGCGATTTCCGGTCATAAACAGAATGTTGTCAGCGAGTAGGTCACTTTCGTTTGTATCCAGTCCTCTGTGATTGAAGGAAGAGAAGTCCGTGGCTAATACATATTGCATATTAGTGGGATCTATTAAGCATAATGACGGTGTTAATAATGCACCGATACCAACAACCGGTTCATTTCGATGCTCTTTGTAAATTTCATATATGTTTTCAAAAACTGGTTTCTTATTAAATGCAAAGTCATAAAATACTCCCAACACTTTGTGCTTCGATGCAAACGCAACATTTCTTTTCTTCCAATAGTTTTCGTTGTATCTTCCGCTTATATAAGCAAAACATAATGTTGCCGCAGCGAAAAATAATAAAATGAACAAGAACATGTTCGGTGAGTTTACGACTATGAATCAAAATGTACACAAAATTTATATTTTATACTAGTAAGATGATTTCATACCGAATTCTAATCTTATTATTATATCTTATCATTGCGTCATCTTTCTTGATTGAAGTTAAATGCCATTGAATTAATGATTGTAGGTATTTATTTTTCCGGTAGTGTGTAGTAAACCTATTATTATTTCGTATACTCTAATTGCAGTTATCATAACAAAAGATAAGAGTTAGTTCCTGATTCGTTGTTTCTTCCATTCGTGTCATCCCATTTGATTTTCCGGGATTTACTACACTTAACAGATGGGCTGGCAATAATTTTAATATTATGCTTTATTCGTTTTTAATACTTATATCAATAGAATATAATTAGACGAATTTTCTATTTTGAGTTTACATTTTTTTGGAGTTAATATTCTGTTATTACAAACAGACGCAATGTGCTAATCTAGAGTTTAATCTATCTCTGTGCTAAATTTCACCAACATCTGATTAATTATCTTTAACCGATTTTTTGGGCTACGATTGACCACGATCTCCCCTTGTGGTAAACTGAGATGTGGTCTACGATGGAGCGGGTTTCCCTAGAAGTTATCTATCTATCACTATATCTATTACTCTTCTCTTGAAGACCTTCAGATTGTCCTCCCCCACCAACAGTGCTATCGTCTGCGTCAGCAGATCGTTTATGTGTAGCAAGAATAGTGTTGCAGAGATCACTGATTCCTGAGGGAGCCCGGCATTAATAGCCGCGAGCAGCCGCCTGCACGACCAATGGGCTATTAACGGCTGTCTACTACGCTGTCAGAAAACAGAAGGCAGACCGTACGATGGAAGCTTGCCAATAAGACTATCAGGCCAGACCCTATCGAAGGCCTTCGAGACATTAAGGGAAACAGCAAGCGCTTCACCATAATTCTCAATGGTCTCATTCCAGATATACGTTGCACACGCAAGATCTCCAGTGGATTGAACCTGACGGTAAATGAATAGGCTTCTAGGTTTGTCAGGAGCCTGCTGTTTAATACACGTTCCATAGTCTTACAGATGTGACTGAAATTAGCCTATAGTTAGAGGGTCGACACGACTGCCGTTTTTGGGCACAGGCTGCACGTTGGCAAGTTTATTTATTTATTTATTTAACTCTTCAACAACATTGTACGTAGAAGGAAACTTAAGATAATAATAATAAAGAGTAAAATAAAGCGTACAATTTGTTTGGCGGCCTTATCACTTAGAAGTGATCTCTTCCAGGCAACCACGGTAAAAGGTAACGAAAGGTTTACATGATTTTGGTACTAATCTAGTCGTCATTGAGAGGCAAAAGGCGTGTCAAAACAGGAGCGAGTTCAAGCGCACAGGTTTTTTTTTTTAAAACATAATATAAGATACGATATGAGTATAAATTGATATATATAAACTACAAAAATAGTGGATAGTTTACAATGTAATATTTAACCAGATAATTTAAATGAATATGATAAATCGTTGTTTAAGGGTTTTATCTGACGTTCGATACCGCCAAGGACGGCAACAAATGATAAGTAGATGATAAAATATGTTTCCGATATTGAGAACGGAAGCTATTCACATTCTTTAATCTAGACAATGGTGGTGGAAGGTTGTTCCAACAGTTAGTGGCATTGTACCGAAAACTACCCTTGAAAGCTGCAGAGTGGTGCTTGGGTATGGATAGTTTTTAATTGGCAGACATTGTCAGGTAGCTAGTACTAGGTAGCTTGTTAGGTATTTGGGGTTTTCTCCTACGGACGAAGGTGACTCGGCCCCCAAATGATTCCAAAAAAGCTAGGAGGTTACCCTATTCAGACTCATATTTTATCTTTTAGTGCGCGGATACTTTCGTCGGAAATAAGCTTTTTCTTTTTCTCGTCGTAAAGAAGAATATTTAATGTGAAGTCCGGCTTGAAATAAAAGTGGGAGAGCTGGAGGCCCATTTCCTTTTTTCACCCTTCCCAGTCCATTTGTTCTTTCCAGTCATCAATCCTTCTTTCTAGCCATCAATGCTTACCTCTTAAAAGCGGGCAGCGCATTCGCAGACGTTTGAGTCTCAGTGAATGTTCATGATGATCGCTTACCATCAAGCGAAACACCAGCTCAGTTACGGACTATGACATGAAAAAAATAATAATTGTAGGTGCAAATATCGCGGCATTGTTAATTTTTAAATTAAGTATTTTATAGTACTGAATATCTAGTTATTTATTTTATTTATTATCTCTTTAGACTCATTAGCAGTTGTACTTCGATACATAAACATAAAACAATACACAAATATATATCATAATGGACAACCAATTAAATCATTAATTACATTTAATGAGACAATTTCAATTCGTACCAATTGTATTAGTACAGAGAGCCTACTATAACATTAATGAATATAATATGGAAGATGACAATCCATGGAATGTTTTCGCTTAAGAACCACAAGTCAGTTCATTGGCGTCATTGTTATGTACATGTTACATATTATGTAGAATTCAAATGTAACATTTATTGTTATTTTATTTTTATTTTAAAAGATTATTTTATTATATTGTTATTTTAAAAGAGCAACTACAGAATTTCTTATCGGCTCTTCTCTGTAGAAACTGCCTTCCGAACCGGTGGTAAATGTACACAGTAGTGTAATATGACTATTCAAAAGTCTATAGGAAGTCTAGTTGAATGAATAAATGTTTGAGTTTGAGTTTGAATTATTATAATCAACAGATTCGGGGTATTATGCAGCAGATATTTGTGGGCCCATTTTAATTTTTTTAGTTCTGGCAATTTGAAGGCGTTTAAGTTTTTTGTTTAAAGTAAATATTTCAATATTTTTCATTGATAGCTATCGATTTGCTCCGGATTCGCTTGTGGTACTTATATAGCCTTCTTTAACAAATGGGCTTTCTAACACTGAAAGAGAAAGATTTTTCAAATCGGACTAGCGCGTTCAACCAAATAAACAAACAAACTCTTCAGTTTTATAATATTTATAGATAATTTATAGTCGTTTAATATTAATAGCCTTCCTCGAATACGACTTATTGTATCATCAGCCCTTCTATTGTCCCCACTGCTGATACACAGGCCTCCTATGAGGGTTCAGGCCATAATCCACCACGCTGGCCAAGTGCGGGTTGGCAGATGTCATAGATCGTCGAACTTTCGATTCTTGGACATGCC
>NC_052114.1:686659-686737 GCF_012273895.1 Zerene cesonia
CTTTGATAACTTTCCAGGTTTTTTTCATATCTCCTTTACTCTTTAGAAGCTTATCCTTATAATATTCTCTTTTAAGTG
>NC_052114.1:687737-691076 GCF_012273895.1 Zerene cesonia
CCTGCACGCTCGCCCGGTCTCGAACCCCGACTTATCGAATTTGAAGTCCGAGGTTCTCACCACTGAGCCACCACTGCTTTTTAACTAGGATATTAATATGGTGTATTTATTTTTAATATGTTTATATACATTGTTTGTTTGAAAACAGTGCCTTCTCTTATGAAGTTCAAACTTCAAACTCTAATACTTTAACAATACAAATCACTTAAACAATAAATATGATAAGCATGATGTAGACATTTTGTCCAATTTTTTAAATAAAAAAAAATGCTTGCTCTGTTTACGGTTCTGTGGTGCGTTAAATGGCACTTATTTAAATGTAATCGCATGAAGAGAAACAATAGAGACACTATAGAAACAGATAGATGGTTCACGCAGTAACAAAACCAATAATTTGAACAGACGCATTACAATAATCATACGACATATAATAATAACACGATTCAAACATTAAAAATGAAGACAAAGAATTGAAAAAGCAGCATATGTGTTTATAGAAAACCTGACAAAGAGGTGTCAACTTCATTATATATGCAGCTATTTAATTTAGTGCCCCCTGAGGTCTAAGTTATTTTGGTAAAATGTCACACCATTATAATTCAATTGACAGATCATGACATGCCAGTTATCGTTCTGCAAAAACTAAATTGTAGTTTTCATCTTATATAAGACTAGCTGCGCCCCGCGGTTTCACCCGCGTAAGTCCATATCCCGTAGGAATATCGGGATAAATAGTTGCCTATATGTTATTCTAGTTGTCCAGCTGTCTACGTACCAAATTTCATTGCAATCGGTTGAGTAGTTTTTGCGTGAAAGAGCAGCAAACACACACACATCCTTACAAACTTTCACATTTATAATATAGAAGTAGTTTGTTTCTCAATGCGACAATCCTCAGTGTGCCAACAGAAATGTCCCATGTATTGATTCGATTATGTTTCATTGAAATGTCGTTGATCATAAATATTTCACAGACTACCAAATGTGTCAAAACAATCTGACTGGACAGGAAACCTATAGAGACACAATTAAAGCATTTCTAAGGGAGGAGACTTCAGCCCTGTACAATCACTGAAATGTCATAAGACGTTGTTTAAAGATGCTAGAGGCAAAGAGGGATGGAACACAGACAGCTGGCGGGGCTCTATTGCCCGCGGCGAATCGACCGGCGTTTAGCAAATCACAATCACATAGTGGGTAACGCCGCGGCACACACGCTTACTTCTAACCACTTTTCCACATAATCAAAAGATGTAGTCCACATAAACAACATCAACTCTTTCTATTATTCACCCATATAGACTTGCATATTCCCCAAACTTATCATTTTCCGTTATATACAGGGCTACTTTTTGTATTAATTAAGTCACCTTTTAACAATAAATTGTTGTCAACAAAAACCAGTCACATGTTACTCCATTGCCTCCGCATAGTCAACGTCTGCGTGAGATTTCCACATAACACTGGTTTGAAAAGTCCTGGTCATCGCTTCATCCACAATTGACGGCAGTAAAAATCCATTTGAATTAAAAGCAAACGCGACTGTTTGTATTCAACCGCAACGCCCGTCGCAGCGCTTGACATGTCCGAGTCCTTAGGTTTTCGAGATTGCTTCGATTATATTTACGATATTATAAAACAAATTAGTTTTTAAGCGCGCGGCTCACTTCGCGGGAGTCATGGACGACTCTTGGTAGCATTATATGCCCTTTACGCTAGCCCTTCTCTTAACATAATGAAGCTATTGAAAACAATAAAAGTAAAGTCATACTGACACCCAAAAATAGTATATTTAGTATCATGATGATAGGGCAAATTGTTTAAGATGATTTAAAAATAACATTATAATACCAAATAGCTTTCCGCCCGCGGCTTATCTCACGTGGACTTCAGCATTTTTTACTTCGTATACTGTCTAGGAAGACGCATTATGACTTTAGATGCGTATATCTCGTCAATTTTAGCAAAAACATTTAATTAGAAACCTCTCTTTCATATATAAAAACGTATTTTATTTCATGTATAATGAATGACTCCTCATTTTAAATTGATCCGTTCATACTCAGTTACACGTATGTGGTAGTCGAGCACGCTTCGGCACGAATTGAGCTAGCTCGCACCGGGGAAGTACCACACCCCCACAGAAGACCGGCGTGAAATAGCACACTGCTGTGTTTCGTTCGGTGAGTGGGGGAGCCGGAGGCCCATATCCTTTTCCTTACCCTTCCCAGTCCTTTCCTTTATTCCTATCGCCAATCCTTTCTTAATCCCTTCCCAAAAAAAAGTCGGCAATCCATTTGTAGAGGCGTAAGGTCTGCAACGGACCTTATGCCTTTCCAAATGTTCATGGGCGGTGGTAGCGCTTACCATCAGGCGTCCCACCAGCTCCATTGCCGATGGTAACATAAAAAAAAAAAAAAAAAACGTATAGATTAAATTGTTTTTAATTTTTAAATAAAAAGTAGCGTAGCAATATGGTTAGACCAATAGAACATACAAAATTTTGACAATTTCTATCCAGTGATTTTTACGTGATTGACAAACATACAAATAGATGATTAAAAATATATTTATTACGCTTGTATGTGCGAGTCGAGCACGTTCCGGTTCAGGACGCACCGTGGAAGGTACCACACCCCCGCAAAAGACCATCGTGAAATACATCAGTAGCATGCTACTGTATATCGTTCGGGAAGTGGGGGTGCCGGAGGCCCATATCCTTTTCCTTACCCTTACCTTTCCTTTAATTCTCTTGTCAATTTTTTCGAAATCCTTTCCAATTTAAGAGCGCTTGCGCCTCTCCAAATGTACATGGGCGCCGGTAGCGCTTACCATCAGGCGGAACACCAGCTCCAGGGCCAACGATGAAATAAAAAAATGCATTACGCTTAACCATTAATCGTTACAAATACCATGTACAGAAACGGTCGAGTGACGGTTTTTGTCCGACTTCAAAAAAGAGGTTCCCAACTCGACTGTATTTTTTGTGTTTGTTACCTTATAACTTTTTACTGGCTTAACAGATTTCAACTATTTTTATTTAAAAATCGTCCAGTGTGGTCCTACTTAAATTTGGTCTAGTTCTGACAATTTGAAGGCGAGATTGAGAAATTTTGAAAGAATAGAAAAAATTTGATCACGAGGCAGGATTCGAACCTGCGTTTCTTGCCTAACCGTAGCAACGCCTAGCCTCTCGGCCACCAAGCATTTCAATGCTATAAAACTAAAAATTAAATTTGAAGGCGGTTTAGTTTTTTGCAGAAATAATTATACTTAGTCTGGCCATAAATACTGTTACACTTAATTATAAAAAAATATTACATTTGAATTTCGAATCTG
>NC_052114.1:692076-708871 GCF_012273895.1 Zerene cesonia
GTAATAAATGTTATTTGCAGTTAACAATTTTCTTTTTTCTTTATTACAATATTTATGGCAAGACTAGGTATATGATGTGTATACCTATCTATATGTTAGCTAACTTGTTTGTTTATAACGTTCTCACCAGTCACGTTTTCTGTGTCACGATGACTTTGATGTTTTATTAATAAACAAACGACAATCGCTGATAATAGTTCCATATGTAGATTAAAATTGCGCTTATCAAATTAGATACTGATATAATTGAATGTAAAAGATAAGCTTAATATGTTAGATACGTTTATGTCGTCAGCATTTATTTTAAATCAGCCGTTTTAATAATAGCACAGGGCTGTAATGAAACGCCGTTCACCGTTGATTAATATAAATGGCTATTAAATAAATCAAGCTAAACAAAATATTTATATCTAACCCTTTAACTGCTTGCCTAGGCAATTCATTAAAATAAAGACCACGTTGCATATGCTGATATTACAATACAAACAAAAATATAAGATGCGTTTTTCTAATAGTTAATTTTCATAAATTATTTAAATGTTATATTAAAACGATACTGGGTGTCAGACAAAAGAAAGAACTAAAACAAAAGCATATGATGCCGTATTAGTCCATCCGCTGATGGATCTGATACTATCTGAAGAGGAGTAGTATAAAAGAAGTCAATACACTGACGTCGTTCTAGAATCGGGCTCTTCAGCCATGAACGACACTGCCCTAAAACATAAAGTCATAAAGCTATTTAAATTTATAATAATAACAATTAAATTAAAAGAAGAAAAAAAGAGTGAGATTAAAATGTAGCTGCATATATAATCTGTCACAGATTGAATAGGCCAACGACACATATATTAATTACAACCTACCAATCTTCATACAACGTAAATCATATCATGCTATCTTACTTCCATTTTTAATGTTATCGTCGGCAATGGAGCTGGTGGGTCGTCGGATGGTAAGCGCTACCACCGCCCAAAAACATTTGGAAAAGCGCGTCGATTACTACTTCGGATTACTTTCTTACCTTACGCCTCTACAAATGGTTTGCCGACTTCAAATTGGAAAGGGATTAAGAAATGACAAAAGGAATATAGGAAGTGGCTGGGAATTGTAAGGAAAAGGATATGGGCCTCCGGCTCCGTTTATCGAACGAAACACAGACTGCTGCTATTTCACGCCGGTCTTCTGTGGGGGTGTGGTATACCCCGATACGAGCTGGGCCAAATCATGCTCAAGCGTACTCGACTCCCACATCTTCATTTATAATTTATGTTTTAATTTTAATTTATTAATACGCGTATTGTTTTGCGTAAGAGCAAATAGGCTTAGGTCTCTATCAATGGCGGTGGTAGCGCTTACCATCATAAATATATCAAAAACCTCTCCCGAAACGAGAAAATTACAAGCAATCACGTTATCCTACTAATATTATAAGTGTGAAAGTTTGTGTGTTTGGATGTTTGTCCGTTAATCCCGCTGAAACTACTCAGCGGATTTTGATGAAATTTCGTATACAGACAGGGCATACCCAGCCAGTGGAAAGTGCCGCAGTTAGGCAGTTTCCAATACTCGCCCATTTAGCATCTCATTCCATAGACCAGTTATTAAATTTCCAAATCTTGGAATAGTCCTACAGGGGCCACGGACTGCCCAGGTCTGTAACTCTATAATGCAGTCATGGGCACGCTGTACCTGGTGTCCACAACATATTCAAACTAGGCCTCTGGGTATTGAATCTGTGTCCCCGAGTTCCTTCCAAAGAACTGGGTATTATCTTTCTGTTGGTACCGAGCATTATGGATAGGAGAAACATAATGAACATAAATATTAATCGATGTTACGACGATTCAAAAATTCTAGATTCTAATTGTATAAATAAAACATGTATGCCACCCACCCATTATTTATCCATCATCATTATTTATCCATTATTTTTTTCAATTGATAATAACCTCTCACATATATAATTAATAGCTCAAAAGTTTTGTACTTATTTTATTTTCCATAGTAGCTCTAAAATGTCAAATGTATCAAATCATATCGTTAAAACTGTTACCATAGATTTCCTGTCACTCATTAAAAAATCTGTTTCTAAAAGAATTCTTATAAAAAAATTGTACGATTCAACTAAGATAAGGTCAATACTGCGCTATGTTATGACGTCAAAGAATTATATATTAATTGTAGGAACTGATAATATGAGTTAATAAATGCAAAAAGGATTTCTAATTTAACCGTATTTTTCATACGACATTTGAAGTGACCTACTGATCTCACAGGTAGGTTTATATAATACTAGCTGCGCCCGCGGTTTCACCCGCGTAAGTCCGTATCCCGTAGGAATATCGGGATAAAACGTTGCCTATATGTTATTTCAGTTGTTCAGCTGTCTTCGTACCAAATTTCATTGCAATCGGTTCAGTAGTTTTTGGATGAAAGAGCAACAAATACACACACATCCTTACAAAATTTCGCTTTTATAATATTCTTCGTACTACGAAGTAGGATAGTAGGATTTATGCAAGTATAAAGTCAACGATTCAGTATTGTGCAATATTTCTCAATAATAACTTCGTATTACTGTAGCCTTGTAATGATTAATATTGTACGGGAAAAAATGATCCTTTGTGATATGTAATTTGATTCGGTAATCACTGACCGTAATTATATAAGACTGGCTATTTCAAACACTATTTACCAGCCAGGAACTGTTCCATTGATTAAGTGGAGGTTGTAAAAAATCACAAGTAACATTTGGTGGAAGGCATCGAATAGTGTGGGATGCCTTCATTATCTAGACATATTAAATGACTCTGTGCCCCACGGACAACTCTATAACTCTCTCTATAACTCTAACTTTAAAGCTCTCCGAATAAATCATTAATGTTACAAATATAGAAATAACCATCTGATAACATAATACTAACTACATAATTTATCCGAATTATGAAACATTGAACCGAGTTATTTGCTTTGGATGCTAAAAGTGATAAAATTTTGACATTGATATAAATTAATTTAGTAGGGTAATACATGAACATAGTGACATAAAAAACATAGAAATCCGCATCTCGGGTGAGGTCAGGATCACGGGTGGCCAAGAGACTAGGCGTTGCTACGTTGCTAAGACGTGGTTTCGAAAATTCGATCGAATTTTTTCATTTATAAAGCAATCTAGCTGCGCCCCGCGGTTTCAACCGCGTAAGTCCGTATCTCGTAGGAATATCGGGATAAATAGTTGCCTATATGTTATTCAAGTTGTCCAGCTATCTACGCACCAAATTTCATCGCAATCGGTTCTGTAATTTTTGCATGAAAGAGCAACAAACACACACATCCTTACAAACATTCGCATTTATAATATTAGTAGGATTTCAACGCTATAAAACTGAAAATTGAATTTACCTTCATTTTGTGAATATATTGATTTTGTCTACAAGAATAAAAAAAATTGATGTGGAAGTCGATCACGCTAAAGCATGAATTGGGCCAGCTCCGGGGAAGTGTCACGACCCTATAGAAAACTGGCGTAAAGAAGCATGCTACTGTGTTTCGTAAGGAGAGTGGGGGAGCCGGAGGCCCGTTTTTCTCTTCCTCGCCTTTCTCAGTCCATTCCTTTCTTTCAGTTGTCAATCGTTCCCGTATCCCTTTTCCTTTAAATCGGGCAGAGCAGAGGGCTCTACATCTAAGAATGTTTATGGGCGGTGGTGATCGCGTACCATCGCGAACCACCAGCTCAGATGCCCGCTTATGGCATAAATAAAGGACTACTCTAATCATTTAATAAAAAATTGATGTTGGCCGTTTCTCAGACGGACGGAAATTTCATAAGAATCTGTGTTGTTTGAGGGAGTATGGAAACAATTATAGTGAAATGAGAATTTTATATATTAGAAGATATAGCTTATTATTATGGAGTACCTGGATGACCGAGCTCTGTTTTTTGGAAATCATATTTAAGTATTTCGCCAATAGATGTCAGGAAGAGTAATAATAAATTGGGACTACTCAAACGCCTCCTATTTTTTTTAAAAGTAAGTTTAAGTCGATAAACACGAACAAAACACGAATATGACATTTTCTAAAAAATATTCCTAGCTAGATCGATTTATCGCCCCCGAATCCCCCTATATACTAAATTTCATGGAAATCGTTGGAGCCTATTCCGAGATTCCAATTATATATATATATATATACAAGAATTGCTCGTTTAAAGATATAAGATATAGCAAATTGGCGTCAACAACAAATAATAACTACATCGATCATTAAATTATGCTCGATAACTTAATATTATCTATAAATCATTGTTATCTTATCACTATATACACCTTTTATACATACAGTTTCGTATCTTACTAAATATGTTAAATCTACAAATATTTCCGCTAAGAAACTGCCTTTAATTTTTTTAACTTGGCAAAAAACATGTGGGAGTCGAACACGCTTCGTACCACACCCCCACAAAAAACCGACGTAAAATGATAGCTTGTTACCGTGTTTCTTACGGTGAGTGGGGGAGCCAGAGGCCCGAACGCTTCTCCTTATATTCCCAGTCCATTTCTTTTATCCAGTCGTCAAACCTTTCCTTATCTCATAACCTCCCCTCCCCCTCCTCTGCGAATGTCCATGGGCGATTTGCCACGATGAAAAAAGAATACGTATCTTTTAAATCTAAAATAAAACAAGACATAGCAACTGCAACAACTATGTCACTAAGTAATATTAGAATTTTTTGACATTCTAATCTTAAAGATAATATATAACAAATTTAATCTAATCGTTGCTGTTGTTGAGCTAGTTATTATAAATTTCAATAAAAAGATTAATTAAAAAAATTGTGAATTATTTTGCCTATGAGTCCTTTTTTTGTAGTAGCGGGTAACTGAGCTGATGGTTCACCTGATGGTAAGCAATCTACCGCACAAGAACACTTGCAGAGGTAGCGTCAATGCGTCGATGCTACCTCTGCAAGTGATGGTATCGATGGTATCGCGGGCGTGGAACCGGGAGTGTGGTATCGGGAACACGCACCGGGTGCCACACACAATAATTTTATCAGTTTCAACAATATCTGAATGTTTTTTTATTCTATATTCTTTCATATCTTTTTCCTCGTACCAATAAAAATCAATTGCTGTTCGTGAGTCTCCCTTAAACTCGAGAGGGGCTGGTCTGATTTTTAATATCATAGTTTTGGTGCATTCTGAATAGTTTAAAAGGTAAAAACAATAGGGAGGCGGGAGAAGCCGCGAGCGGGAAGCTTAAAGAAATTGCATATGCATATTTAAGAACTCCTGTAACTAAAAGCTTAGCAATGTTGCAGTATGTCGTTTAGTTTGCTAGTTTTCCATATTGTAGATACTAATTTAACCGTGGTTGACAAAAATTAATGAAGTTCTCATTTCGGATATATTTTTTTGCTACCCAGGGACGTCACTGATCTTTTTTGAAGAAAACATTTAATTCAATTCAATTCAATTTTATTTTATGAATGGCAGTGCTGTGTTGCCACAATTTTGCCAATGTCACGTTGTAGATAGTTTTACATCTGAGATTTATAAGAGGCTCAAAAGTATCCGTGAAGCGCAGATATCTACAACACAAAAATGAAACACACAATATATAGAAATTACCATTACTACCAACACTAACCAAATTACCAACACTAAGTTAATTTGTTATGGACAAACAGTAATAATATACAAAAGAAAACATTTATATTATATTATCACCGTTTAAACTTGTTATTGTCATACCCACTGTCACAAACACTATAACCTCTTTGTCTATGTTATCTGGCCACATAACTTAAAATATCCCACCAAAAACACATGTGAAAAGTGACAGTCAATTACAATATTAGGAATATGTCTGGACTTTATTGTGGGAGTCGAGCACGCTTCGGCACGAATTGGGCCAGCTCGCACCGGGGAAGTACCACACCCCCATAGAAAACCGGCGTGAAATAATAGCTTGCTATTGTGTTTCGTACGGTGAGTAGGGGAGCCGGAGGCCTATTTCCTTCTCCTAGCCCTTCCCGTCCATTCCTTCTTTCCATTCATCAATCCTTTCCTCATCCCTTATCCCTTAAAAGCGGGCAGCGCATTCTCAGAGGTCTAAGCCTCTGCGAATGTTCATGGGCGGTGGTGATCGTTTACCATCAGGCGAACCACCAGCTCAGTTGCCCGCTATGACATAAAAAAAAGGCTTTGCCGAAAAAAGTGTTGAGATCTTAAAATGTGTGCTAAGTTTCACAGAAAACCACGAAAAATATTATGTATATAAGAGAACAAAACAACTATTATAAATGAGCACAATATGTTTCAATACAAGTACAACGATATTATATATTATTTCGTATAAGTATATTGAATTTATTATAAAATAACAGTTTGCATTTGCTATTAGTACGTTTATACATATGCATGTATGTTTATTCTTCTTATGACTGGAATAGGCTATAGAAAACAAATATTAGAAACGAGAAATTTTGTAAGTATGGATGTTTGCTAAGTTATTTTTGACGTGGACACAGCTTATTGTATCTGCGTGAAATTTGGTACAGAGATGGATTTTAGTCTAGGCTACACTATATCCGATAACGAGTGACGCCGCGAGTAAAAGCTAGTTAAATTAGTGAGTTTAGGCATTACATACCTATATTAGCTTCATTTTGTACAATACGTCGAGAACTCGTTATCTTATTTCGTTCATTTCTTTTCTGCTTGAAAAGCAACACTAGTACTGCTATATAAATTATTACTATGTGAATTTTAAAGTTAAGTTGTTATTCGGAGATTTCAAAAATAATAACTGAACAATTTTAAAATTCGCCTCCTGTTGATAAAAGTCGAGCAAATTAGCATATCGTGGTTTTTGATATCCCTATCTGAGTTAAAGTAATGAAAATTTATAGGGCTATGTATTATGAAATATAGAATAATGAAGCTATTTTGAAAACGTGGTAGATAATCTAGGAATATGTTGTGGAATTAAAAATTAAATTACAGAATATTTCATATGAATTTTAAATAAAATGAAATTTATGAAACGTTTGTAAGCATTAAAACATATTATAAAGTATTAAACAGGGAGATATGGACACTGCTTGTGGCATTACATTGCAGTAGGTAGCGTCATCTATTTTATCGTCAAATCTTATCGATACAGACAGGCAGATATAATGAATGTAGGTTTTTGAACATTTCTTTTTCACCAAAAAGTAATTATTACTAACAAACAACATAAACCGCATTTAAATTGTCAGAATTTAACCATTTTTAAATGGGACCACATGGTGGGTACCATTTTTAAGTAAAAAAGAGTCATAAATAGTTGACCCAGTAAAAAACTAACAAATATGAAAAATACAGTCGAATTAATAACCATTAACCTCCAATCAATGTAAAAATGGCGAACTCTCAAGCACAGATAACGTAACACTATACTCAAGTACAGATGGCATAATTCCACAGATAATATTAAAATACTTTACTAGTTAATACTATAATACAACTACAGTAACTGACGTAAAATAATAAATCAAATGATATACATCGTTGTAAATAGGTACGACGAATATATAATATTGTAATTGTATGAATTCTATAAACAGTAATTTGATTAAATTTTAAATAAGCGACATCTAGTAACAGATAACAAAACGTACCAAAGTTTATCAGCGTACATTAAAATAGACTCATTCTAAAACATTTCATGCAAGTACAATAATATTCACATAGATGGCGTTATAATTGATACTCAGAATAAAGAACTTCGAGATACATTATGAGGATTTTTTTTATTTTGCTAGATATCGTTGAGATGTTAAAGTGAACACCTCAATACATCGTTTTTGAATATAATTATATAACAAATATTAAATAAAACATACTAACTTTTGCTATAATAAATATATGTTTTTTTTTATGTTACAGTCGGCAATGGAGCTGGTGGGACGCCTAATGGTAAGCGCTACCACCGCTCATGAACATTTGGAGAGGCAAAAGCCTTACTACTTAGCTTACGCCTCTACAAATGGATTGCCGACTTTATGGGAAGGGATTAAGAAAAGAATAAGGAAAGGACTGGGAAGGGTAAGGAAAAGGATATGGGCCTCCGGCTCCCCCACTCACCGAACGAAACACAGCAGAATGCTATTTCACGCCGGTCTTCTGTGGAGGTGTGGTACATCCCCGGTGCGAGCTGGCTCAATTCGTGCCGAAGCGGGCTCGACTACCACATACAAGATTTGATCTTGAAAATATTTATTTATATCTGACAATATAAGACGTCATCTCAGGAATTAAAAAAAAATTATCGTCTACCCGAGCATTGGGCGTAAAGCTTGTAAAATAAATAATATATGTGAGTATAGGTAACTTAAGAGATTACTGAAACGGTGAAGAGATATTTGACTTAAATTTATGTTTAGAAATTAAAAATTTTTTAACGGATTTTAAACGCGATTATAATTATATTATTAACCCGACGTTTCGAACACTTAACAGCGAGCGTGGTCACAGGAAGACTCAACCCCGCTTTAATTTCTATATGTATAATACTCGCGTAAAATCAAACACAAGTTAAATTTATGTTCCAAAGGCTTTTCGCGTTTTAATGTTATGGATTTCATATAGCAATAAAAATACCATACATTTTACGTACAATATATAACTCTCGGTGCACGAGTGACTCACACTTGGATTATTTTAGAGAAAATAATTATTTTATATTATTTTTAAATAATTTTGTTTTTAAATGGAATCTTTAGAAACGCGCAGAAATGCCTCACAGCTTCTATGCCTATACAAATTATTGAATAATGAGATAGACTGTCCATCACTGTTGTCACAAATTGGCTTCAATGTGCCTATCTATAACTGTCGGCTTAGTACTTTTTGCCCAATTTACGTGAAATTTTCAAAAAATAAATATGGTTCGAACTCCCCATTACAACTTATGTTAAAATTATATAATAGAATGTTTACCGTCGATTGTAACACTGATGTTCATTATTCTAAATTGAGCTTGTTCAAGAAGCAAATTTTGAATGCCTTAAGCTAATTATATTAAATTTCAATATTAGTAGTTGTATATCAAATTTTTATTTTTATTTTAAATGCTGGTAATGCTGTACCTACCTGTAATTTAGATACATAAGTTAGTACTTATTTAACACATTAGTATGTGTTGTATAGTTTAATGTTTTAATAGTTTTAACAAGAAATTATGTATCTAGTTGGTAAGCCTTTATTTAAATAAATAAATAAATAAATAACCTACATTCATTTATTACCTACCTATCTGTATCGATATTTTTTGAAGATAGAAAGATGGCGCCACTTATATTATGGCGAGGTTTTATCCAATTCTAACCAGTTATTTGTCTTATCAGAAATTATATTATATTTATAATTTCTGATAAGGCAATGATTATACATATTTTTATATCTTCATCTGCCTTAGTATTAATGTTAATGATAATAGCCAACTACGCGTTAATTTAGTTATTAAAAATACACGTTGCCTATAATTAGATTTGAATCATGTTTCAGTAGCGTTAAGAGTGAATTTCACGTGAATTCATGAATGTGCACACATTTAAGGTACAATGGATTGAAACAGCTACACTAATGCAAGCATAAGCGATAATGATGAGCTGTTGCCGGCAGCTTTACCCGCGCGGTCTTCAAATTTTTTCATGATACAAACTTTCATCCTCTATTTTATCCCCTTGGGGGTAGAATTTATCAAAATCCTTTCTAAGCGAATGCCTACGTCATAACATCTATCTGCATGACAAATTTCGACCCGCTCCGTCCAGTGGTTTCGGCTGTACGCTACGCTGTACGTTTGAGTTATATATATATATATATTTAGATTTTACGCATTTTTGCAGGCCTGAAATAAAAGCACTCTTGTCTTCATAATATGTAAGCGTCACGTAAAATGACTTCACCAATTTAGTCAAAAACGGGATAAAACACAGATGAAAAGTAAATTAATGGTAAAATTAAATATGATTGGGATAGTAAACTCATTTCTTCAATTTGCTTGCTGTTTGCAAGTTATTACATTATCCGTTTTGCTCTTAATTTGATATTTTTATGTAAACGTACGTAAAAACCAATAAATATATAATAAATAAGGCGATGAAAAATAATAATATTTTCACCACTTTTTTACGTTTCACGATTGTTCATTCGAAGAAATGTATTACTTGTAGTATATATTTGTTTTAACATAATTTATTTTGATATTAACGAGATTGTTACCAATAATCACAAATTATATTTCATATTATAGAATTTGTAACCTGCAGGCTTTACGATAACTTTCCATTAATTACTAATTTGATTTAAAAGAATATATGGAAGTGATATTCTCTAATTTTTTATATTTTTCGAGAAACGTCCCACACCATATATATATATTTTTTTTATTTAGATTTAGGTCACATACGACAGAAATTAGGCATATAATTGGCTTTTGCCTTCGGCTGAGCACGCGTAAATTCGGAGTAGTTTAATCTTATACCTTTAAACGAGCAATTCTTGTATATATATATATATATAATTGGAATGTCGGAATCGGCTCCAACGATTTTCATGAAATTTAGTATATAGGGGGTTTCGGGGGCGATAAATCGATCTAGCTAGAAATTTTTTTTAGAAAATGTCATATTCGTGTTTTTTTTTTCCTGACATCTATTGGTGAATAATAATACTATTTTGCTTCCTAGATAGCTGGACAACTGAAATAACACATAGGCACTTTTTATACCGATATTCCTACGGGATACGGACTTACGCGGTTTCAACCGCGGGTCACAGCTAGTAGATATTATTATACACAAAACCTTCCTCTAGAATCACTCAATCTTTAAAAAAAAACCATCAAAAT
The DNA here is from genome assembly GCF_012273895.1 of Zerene cesonia. Lineage (NCBI taxonomy): Eukaryota > Metazoa > Arthropoda > Insecta > Lepidoptera > Pieridae > Zerene > Zerene cesonia. The sequence goes on from NC_052114.1 coordinate 702,985, forward strand.
ACGCTGCGTAGTTTTAAAGAGTTAAGCATACATAGGGGCATAGGCACAGAGGGAGCGGCTTCGTTTTATACAGTGTAGTGGTAATAAAAAATGCTCAATATTAATTTGGTGACCTTATTTATTCTGTTTTCAGACGTTTCGCATACTCATGATGAAATCAAAAAAAGATACTGAATAATAATGATATGGAAAATATTTGTGCTAATTCATTGGTAAATTAATCCGGTCAAGTGTGTGGTGGAACACACGCACTGAAGGGTTCTGTAGTATAACAAAAACAGATATAGAGATTCCTACACGTACCTAAATGAAATATATGCCTTAATTTACTACGCCACCAAAATTTTAAATTATGGTACTGGACTACTTTTTACTAATGTAAAGCTTGTTTATTAGGAAGTTTCATCTTTCTTATATTATAAACGTGAACGTTTCTGAGTATGAAAAGATGGATGTTAGTTACTCTTTCACGCGGAAACAGCTTAACACATCTGTTTTAAATATTGTAGAGTCCACACATAACATAATACTATAAGACATAGATTATAGTCTAATTTATCACACAGGCTATTCACATATATTCGAGTGACACCGCGGGTAAGAGCTATAATTTATTTAGAAGAAAATTTGAAACTTGGGCAAAAAGGTTTATGTTAGTTAAAATCTAAAATTAGGTATTTTTAAAGGTTGAAGCTTTATTTTCTTATAATTTCCTGAATTTTACTATATCAAGATTTATATATCCTATTCTACTAATAATGTAAAGGCGAAAGTTTATAAGGTGTGTGTTTGTTGCTCTTTCACGCAAAAACTGCTGAACCGATTGCAATAAAATTTGGTACGTAGACAGCTGGACAACAGGAATAACATATAGGCAACTTTGTATCCTGATATTCAAACGGGATGCGGACTTACGCGGGTGAAAACACGGAGCGCAGCTAGTATTATAAATCCGAAAGTTTTGCAAGGATGTGTAGTGTGTGTGTGTGTTTGTTACTCTTTCACGCAAAACCCACTGAACCGTATGCAATGAAATTTGGTGCGTATACATCTGGACAACTGGAATAACATAAAGGCAACTTTTTATACCGATATTGATACGGGATACGCAACTATACATATATTATTAAAATTAATATTATTAAAATATATAACAATAACATTGTATTAATATCTATACGTTTATATGTTTTATTATTTAATATAAGATATACGTTTGTTTTTATATTTTTTTGAGGTTTCTTTTATATGCTCATTTATGTCGTAGGGCACACGAGCAAATTGGGCCAGCTCGCACCGAGGCAGTAACCACAGCCCACAGAAGATCGGCGTGAGATAGTACCATGCTACTGTGTTCGTTCGGTGATGGAGACAGGGGCCGGAACCTTTTCCTAACCATTCCCAGTTTGTTCCTTTATTCCCTCCATCAATCCTTTCCTTATCAGGCGACGTACCATAATTGTTTTTGGGAGTTTGTTAATAAAACCAACTGTTCGGTGCTACATTTAATTCCAAGAAAAAGACACAAAGGGCGCGCGTACAGATACTTTTATGTACCCTCTATGCAAAGTTAACAAATACAGATTATATATCCCTTACAATATCCTTTGACAACTATCAATAAAAAATAGTAGGTTGTTTACATAAATATCTACAACTGTTGTATTTTTATTATACCTCCATTTAATTTGATTATATTTGTTTTAAGGAGTACTTTTTAATGTTTTTATATGCATAAAATCATTCATGTACGACCTACGATTTACTTTTTGCATAATATGTATTTTGTGAAAATGATAATTGATAACAATGATGATTATAATAGACTGTCAATTAGATCGTAAGCTGTTAGTAGATTTGACAACAGCGCATGGGAATCCCTGATAGCACAATATAAGTATTAATTGACATGATTAGATAAGTTAGAGGGCAAAAATGTAGATTTATATCAGGTGATTAAAAGATTATTGTCAAATATAATTGAATTTAGGAGATGATTGATTGAGTTAATGTCTTTCGGTACAGCTTTAAAATTATTGTTTTAATGAGCACACAATATTTATAACATCTGATTCTTGGCTTACAAATCCTGAATGTTTACTAAAATATAACAAAAATGACGTTATATTATAGCAGATTTCGGTGAATTGAGCGGTATTTGACTATAGAGGCATATATTTATTTACGCAGCAACCCATATGAATCATTATAATATGAAGATATGAAGTTCGTGCTTATTATTTTTATACAAAAACACAGGTGGAAATAATTTAACAAATTAGTGCAACTCACTGAAAAACACACTAAGAATACCGGTCTATTTACTGTACCGTCACATATTTAATTACATTTTACATGTGCACAATAACACCAACTTAAAGACAGGTGTAGGCGGTAGACATTGTTATGACTCAAGGATTAAACATCAAATTGAAATGCATATTAGCCTGCAAAAATTCATTCATGGATCAGAGTAGAATCTTACTATGGTATTCATAAATATATCGAATGAAAATCTATGTAATGAAAACATTAATACATAGATTTTAAGAAGCACAGGACTGTTCTTCGGCATAATGATTATGATAATTTAATATTACAAAACATTAAAATGTAAAGTTTTTTTCGTTCTTACATTTTCGGTGTAATTAATACATTTTATGGTCCTTCATTTGTACTATATTTATTACTATGTTAAAGCTATCGGTTACGCTCCTAACGCTCCTACAGCTGCCCTTAGCCTAATTAAGCTCTGAAAGATTTATATATCATTATTGATAAAAAAATAAATTACTCACCCTTAATAATTATCGATGAAAAATTGAGTTTCCATAACTTTATTTCACACTTAACTTTGACGTCACTGAAAAGTTTGTTAACGATACCACACATTTAATACATAACATATACACTAAACACACACACAGACAGACGGTTGGATAGTGTACTTTTGGTCCAAATAAACTGTATAATTTTTTTTAATAAATATATAATTATAAATTATCAATTTGACTTGCTTTGCTCTTTGCTTCGGGAAACTCCCTCCTCATTGATGTATGATAACTGTGATAAATAGCATGACACCAATCAAATAATACAAAAATTTAACAATAATTAAGATATCAATCTTGATAACTGACAATGACTGGCTTAAAATAACCTACGTGCAGAATTGGCTTTGCTATTTAATGTCTAAAGTCTGGACTTTATCTCAGATAATATAAGGATTCAGAAGTAAATGATTAGGTACTAAAAACAATTATGTATTGCATGAACATAATACATGTTCTTAATACTTCCGCGTCCAATTAGCTTCACCCAGAGAGCCAGAGTGCAATCTGAGCTACTGAGCCCCCCCCGCCACGACAAGGCTTGGAACCGATGGGGCGATGTTGTACCGGCTGGCGGCCTGACTGGAACCAGTTGCCCCACCGGTTGGCTGGTTGCCCGGTTGGCTGCCTAGCTGCCTGTAAGGCTGGCTAGCTGGCTGGCTAGCTAACTAGGATCTCCCGAGGGGCCAGGTTTGGCTCTGGTGCCGTTGAGATGCGGCGAGGTCGCGGCCTGGCGGTTTCCGCTGGGCAACAAATGGGGCTGGAGGTTGATTGGGTCTCGTTTGGCTTAATCCGCCTGACTAGCAGGGTGCCGCACTTGTGCGGCGGTGGATGGCGGCCAGAGGCCGCGTGCGATGTGTTTGCTGGTAGTCTCACTACCAGCATAGTTTTGGCGGGATCCCGACGCGTCGCTTTGGTGACGTGCGGTGAGTTCTTGCAAGTGGGCGTGGGGCGACGGCCATCTGCCAACTCGTAATCCGGTCCGTGGGGCCGGACCGAGGGCCGCCACCTCCCTGTTGTGAGGTGGGGGCTGCGAGGGAAACCTCTATCAAAGTGCGCCGGAGGGCCCCCCGCGTGTATCACACATTAGGAAGGCCTTTCGGCGTGCGCCCTCCGGTCGGACAGAGTAGGGGCCGGGGGTTTGGGGAACGTCGATGGTGGAGCGGGGAACAATCCATCATGGGCAAGCGGGCGGCGTAAGCTTGTGTTCCAGCTTACATCGCCTCAGGGTGGTCAACCAAGCGGAGGGTCTGGAAACGGGCAACAGCTGCGCGGGACATGCGGTAGAGTACAATGTGTTCCCGCAGTCCCGTCTAAAGCAGCGCGTCGGAACACAGTGGGGTTTTAGTCAGTAGGAATCCGACATAACCCACGGCTCCTTCCCCGGGTGCCGTGGGTATCTTATGCAAGATTTTCCCACTTAAAAAAAAAAAAAATATTCTTAATACTTATGCTTCAGAGTTTGCTCTGATCTTTGTTTCGCTACTCCTACGCCGCCGGTATGGTCCTTAGCTCTTGGAAGGTTTTTGGTACATCCTATCTTCTAAACCTCTAGGGATCAAACCTCTAGGTATTTAAGTCGTTTCCAATAGTTTTCAGAACACTACCTTAACTGTGAAACCCAGCATCGGAATTGTTGGTATTGAAATTAGCGCAGACGTCCAGATTCGCGGTTTTTGGAGGAAAAATTCAATCTAGCTTCGAAATAACTAGGAGTGCTTGCTGTATTCCTCGCCTGCTCATCGACTGCAACTCTATAAGGCTCAAGTCCGGCCCCATATGGGCTACTGGTTTCATTTCTGGGCCGGAGCATCCCAATACCAACGGTGAAAATGTAAGGACATTGGACAGCGTTCAGTGCCGAGCCATCCGAATTAATGATGACACTGAGCTTTCTTCACTTTTCGGCTTGATTCGCCCTGAATGCGGCAAGATGTTGCATCTCTCTGTATCCTACAGAATCTATAATGGGGAGTATTCGGAGGAGCTTATTGACCTGATTCCATTTGCGGAGTTACATAACTGCACCTCTGTCACAAATAAAAACATCATCCCCACCACCCTACTACAAGATACAGAGTTTTTCTAGTTTAAGAGACAGTGTACATACCTTTGTAAGGCATAATGTTTTTGGAAAAATATATATTTTTTTATTATTACCACCTCGATGCATGGCGATCTACAGTGTGGGTGATCAGGTGATCCGCCAGTTCAATTGTCTGCAACGCGATAAAGAAACCAGGGAGAAGCTATAGTTCAAATTGAGTGCTAATAAATTACCTAATGCATGATTTTTTTTAGGTAATCAATGAGTTCTTCGACCTTACAAACGACAGTCGCATTAAATGACTTGCTAGTTATTGCGTAACTTTGCAAGTCACTAATCACTTTTTCACTTATTTTATCACCATTTTGTTGGTTCGGATTGATTTAAAGGCCTTTATCAACTAAGCAACAATCATTTTGATCCCTATATACATTCAGTTCGCAAAATAATGGTAATTAAGTCGTGTAATCAATCGTGTAATCACGCAGACGGAAGTGAATTAATTAGAAGTATCTTCATGTGATAATAATACCTACAATATAATTATTATATAACAGAATTAAGGAGACATTATTATAAAATTAAAATGTGAAAATAAATTTATATAATATAGCAGGTACTAACACTAGAATAAGATTTTACTAAAAAACTATTAGCTATCTCCTGAAGTAAATGATTGTTATTACGAGTATTATTAGACATTTTTGGTGGGACGCCAGCTTCTAGGGAAAAACGCTTTTGGCGAAAGCAGCTTTAGGGGTGTATATATAGAAATTTCCTTACAATCCTACATTTGTTAACTATTATAATAGTTTATTTTCTGAACTAGCTTTTGCCCGCAGCTTCGCACGCGTTAAATTCGGAGTAGTTTATTTTGAAGAAAGAAAACCTTTCAACGCCCCCCAATATTTTCTAGTCCTCTTACAGCCCCTGTATTATTATAGACCAATCTATTTACAATACAAAAAATTATCATTTTGTACGAATAAAAACTAGGAAATGTTTTTAT
>NC_052114.1:709871-731098 GCF_012273895.1 Zerene cesonia
GTATTATTATAGACCAATCTATTTACAATACAAAAAATTATCATTTTGTACGAATAAAAACTAGGAAATGTTTTTATAATCCAATAACTACTATTTCGTACAAGATTAGATTGATAAAATATACCTAAATAAACATTGACATTGGTAGCTAAAACGTCAAACCGGTCTTTCCTGATCTTTCGGTTGCTTGAATGTAATTTTATCTTATATAATAGAATCACTGGGTAAGCTATAGTCATCTGCAAAAAGAGTATGGAAACTTCATAAAAAACGTGTAACGGCTCACACACACATGCCTGCGTCGACGAGAGTCGTAAGCGTTCTTGGCGGTAGTGTAATCGAGTCATAATTAATTTTAATTTTTATACGTATATTAGTTTAATAACAATTTGTATTAATAAGTTGAATAAAAACAATCTAATACTAAGCTTATCTCATGATTGACTTAGGAGACGGATAGTGCAAGCACTCCTCAACTACGCATAGTATAGACGCAAAATTTCATAATTGTTTTTTTTATGTCATAGCGGGCAACTGAGCTGGTGGTTCGCCTGATGGTAAGCGATCACCACCGCCCACGAACATTCGCAAAGGTGGCTCTGCGAATGCGTTGCCTGCTTTTATGGGGTAAGTGAAAAGGAAAGGATTAATGACAGGAAAGAAGGAATGGACTGGGAAGGGTAAGGAAAAGGAAATGGGCCTCCGGCTCCCCCACTCACCGTACGAAACACAGTGGCATGCCACTATTTCACGCCGGTCTTCTGATAAATAAATGGATTTAACCATGAAATAAGCTGCTATACGATTCATGTATACTAATACGACCAGGTCTGACATACGGCAAAGGACTAGGGAACCCCAAAAATGGAACAGATACATTTTTTTGCATGAATTTGGCCATACAAGCATAGAAGATAGATTAAGAACATCGAAAGATCGAACATTAAATAAGGCCCCTGTAATGAAATTTCTACACCAGTGGAACATATTAATTATCCTAGTAGAAAAATTGTTATTTATTTATTCATTTGACATCAAAATCATTTCTAAAAAGATAGCAAGAACGATGACGTACACACAAATAAAACTAGGGTTGTTACTTTTTTGATAATGCTTTATTTTCGTTATACATTTGAGTTCCGAAGTAATCAATGTAATTATTTAATTTTATCCGTAATTAATACGGCGTGGACGAAGACGTTTCGTGCTTCAAGATCAAGAGAGTGCGAAATAGGCGTCAAAGCTTAAACGCAGACAGGGTCATTAGTGCATAACATGAGTGCTTGTCACGCAATTGGTTTGATCATACTACGTACATGCAAGTATTCCCGAAGACGAAAGGAGTACTTATACAAGTAGAAGGTAATTCTAAAAAACTGAATATCGACAAATAAAATACGCAGAAAAAATATTAATTGTCAATAAATTATAATTTTCTTAAATTAAAGTCTATCATCAATTCGACGTCAAATTGCTATCGCCCTAATTAATATCTATGATTTTTCAGCGCGCCGCAAAACATTAAAATATTATATAAACATACATAAATCATTCTTACCTTTAATAGTTAACAGCCGTATATTGCGCAACTCGTTTATTATTGAAAAACGCGAAAATTTACTTGTGCACGTACACTTATGTTGTTGCACCATGCGACACACACTACTGACAGCACCGATGCGAACGCTTACGAGTCTCGTTCATACGCATGTATGTGTGCTTATAATCTTTATTGTACAATAGGCATTTATTGATAAAAAAAACCGTTAAAATAGTTTAATTTCAATATATGACTTTAATTTGTAAATTATTTTCATGGACTTCAATTGTTTAACGAAAAAAAACAACATCAAAAACGTGACAACCCTAGCTACAATAGTGTTTACGTCATTATTTCAAAGCAGGAGCTTAGTTGCCGCACTGTTCGTTCTGTGCGTGGCAGTAATGATTTTTCTGACAAATAAATAAATATGGGTCGATGGGTCTCGATAGATAGATTCATAAAGAATACTAAATAAAATAAATTCATTCTTATAAACAGTTTATTAAATACATAAATAACAGTTTTGTTTTAATTGCCAGAACTTAAACTTACAATAAAAAATTAGCATATCTCATTTCAATTTACGAATAACAAGCGTCAAATTCGTACCTGCCTACGTAACTTACATAATTGGACTTCATCTATACTATAGTATTGTAAAGCTGAAGAGTTTGTTTTAATTTGTTTGTTTGAACGCACTAATCTCAGGAACTTCTGGTCCGATTTGAAAAATTCTTTCAGTGTCAGATAGCCCATTTATTGAGAAAAGCTACATAGGCTATATATGTACCACGGAAGCAGGGACGGACCGCTAGTTCTTAATACATTTTGTATTAAAAAAGAGAAAGCAAGTAGAAAAAAAATGGTTGCCTGTAAAGTCGGTTTTACGGGCGAAGATTTTACGTGACAACGTCTCTTTCTCGGTAGAATATTTATTGATATGAATATTATTAAATTGCACAATAGGAACATGGAATTGAATGAAAATAAGAATCGCACAAATTTTAACTATAGAAAATATATTTTGTTTACTAAAAAGACAGAGACACTTAATTAATTCTCTAGTGCTGCGCGCGCGGCGGACCGATCATAGTTCGGTGACTCATCGTAACGTTACCGGGCGTTACACTTTTTCATGAGTGCCTCCGAGCCGCAACCTAATTTAAGACGTTGTCACGTCAAAAAGAAAAATGTGACATAAATATAAATATAACATTTACTACAGCAAACAAGTAAGGTATTTTGGTTGTGAAAAGATATTCTAATGATTATTTTATTTCTATCATCTTATTTAAAATATTATTTATATATTAAGACGACGAATAGTTATATATTACGTAGATACTTCACTCATTATGCTTAGCTCTAATACCTTAGGATCAAATGACCGATATATAGCCAATCCTTCACTAGATTTAAGTTTAAATAACTAAATAATAATTCACACTGGTTATGCGAGATTTAACCCCTACCCTGTGAGAAAGTTTACGCATAATTTATGGAGATTATTCTTTTACGGTTCATTTTATTTACTTATTTTTATTTTAAATAAAATACACATTACGAATAAAATTGTGCTATTAGATAAACGTAACTCTCAAAGGTAACCTTTCAAGGTTAACCATTATAATGCGAGATTTAAATAGATTATGAGTGAACGTCATGTATTTATAAAGAGAAATAAAGTCATTGCCACAAATTTATTAAATAGCGAATCGTTGTATAAAATAGAAAAACACATGCTTATGTGGGAACAGACCTCGGTATGAATTCAACATCTATATTTACTAGTCTCACTTGCATTGGGTGAGGAACGTATTTGGGTCCATCACCCTGAATAACAGTCCTTACTGTGAAATTGCGAAGCAAATGCACTAGGCCAGCTTTAGTTTGTAACGTAGCATATCTAGTACCCACACACACTCTATTTCCCTTCCCAAATGGCATAAAGGTACTATCAAGTACATTGTGCTTATTTTCTGGTGCGAATCGTTCTGGCATAAATTTTTCGGGTTCTGGAAAGTATTTTTCATCGTGTTGCACTTCATATACTGGCATCATGATCCTTGTTCCTTTCTCCACTTTAATGTTACCAACTGGCAGAATAGTGTCTTTAATACATAGTCTATTTAAAAAGCCAATGGGTGGGTGGATTCGCATTGCTTCATTTACAACCATATCCAGGAGCCTCATATTCATTACAATGTCGAAATCCATTTTGTTATTATGCTTCTTAAAAGTTTCATCGATTTCGTCGTGGACTTGTTGTAAGTATTCCGGATGTTTTCCAAGTTCTATTAATGTTGCAAATAACACTTGAGCTGTAGGTTCCACACCTGCTATAAAGAAGAAAAAGGCTTGTGCTGCCAATAGCTCATCTGTTGGTTTTAGTTCTAAGCCAGTTTCTTTATCTACAATGTTGCCAGCATTCTGTAATGCTACGCATATATCAGCGAAGTCGTGTCGTTTGGTTTTTTCATTTTCTCGTAGGCGTATAATTTGCTTAATGGCACCAATGAAGAAATCTTCGTACTCGGTAAATAATTTTAATCCTAAGAGACCGAATAATCGGTTGCTCATATTGGCAATACTGAGTTTCACATTAGCCAACAACGTTGGTTGCGTGGATTTGCGTGCCATATCAAGGAATGGCGAATCGAAAATGGATCCCGTGCTCACTCCAAACACAGCGGCTCCTATAGCTGCACTGCAGAACGAACATAAAGTATCAAATGCATTACCTTTCAATAGCTGTTTATTCATCCTCAAGTGTTCCACGAAGTCCATGGCGCTTTTATCTATGATGTAGTACATGGATTTCAATTTAGAAGATGTGAACAGCGGTGACATGCTTTGACGCATCAGCTTCCAGCGATTTCCGTTCATGAAGAGAATATTGTCGGCGAGTTGATCCCCCTCATTTATATCCAGTCCTCGGTGACTGAAGGAGTTGAAGTCAGTTGCCACGACATGTTGTATGTTAGTGGGATCAATCACATATAAAGTCGGTGTTACCAATGAACCGATACCAACGGCCGGTTCTTTGCGGAACTTTTTGTAAACTTTGTTAAGATTTTGAAAAACCGGCTTCCTTTTAATTGCAAAGTCCCAAAACACCCCCATCACTTTGTGCTCCGAATAAAAGGGCACATTTCTTTTCTTCCAATACTGCTCATTGTATTGTCCGTTTATGTAAGCGAAACATAAAATTATTACAGCGCAGACTAATAGTCCGAACACGATCATGTTTGACGAGGTTATGACTATGAATACAAAAAAAAACCTAAAACGTATTTATATAAAAACGATGTAAGTGTTCGTATCTCATTATCAAAATAAGACGTATATTATATCTAGTTATATAATAAATATTTCTTGTCATCATGACTCATCAAATTCAGTGGGGCGGTTCACATAATATTATTGGGTAGGTACATATTGCTGCCTAGTCACGATGAGTTTCATATTTTATTACTTTATTAGCGGAGAACAATAAGTGATATCACTTAAAATAGATATCAATTAATTTTTACCGATTGGATAGTTATAGTTATGTCTCCTGACGATTTATATATACACGCTATATTCTTGAACGCGTCTTCACTCACGCTCACGCTTCACCTTCCCCTTTTTCACTCGCACAAAATGTTTTCCCGGACAACATGTCCTGTCTCAAGATCTTCCTTACCTTTCCCAGTCCTTTGCTTTATTCCTATCGCCAAACCTTTCTTAATCCCTTCCCAAAAAGTCGACAATCCATTTGTAGAGGCGTAAGGCGTAATTAATCTTATGACTCTCCATACAAAAAAAATAATTTCTATTAGGTGAGGTGATGTGAGGTGTTTTTTACCTGATAGCTTAAATGATAAAGTCGATGCTGGATCCTATGCTCGCTGTCACAACTAGTAATTGGTGCCACTGTTGCTATAACGTTTTGTAAGAGTATTTCTTAACACTAATCTAGAAACTCCTATCAACCGTGAATATTGAAGAAACAAATAAAAATACAATATATATTAACATAAAAACGCGACTGCGCGGATTTCTTTAATTCATAAACTAAAAAATATGAGGGCGCTGCCGTTAAAATTTATAACACATCAGACATTTAATTCTGACATTTGATCTCCAGCGTACACAAACAAGCATACACATTGGCCGCTCTCTGCAACGCAATTACGTTTGACGCATTCTTGTAGACCATGGAAGATTATATTGATAATGTTCAAGAGCGTAGAAATATAATACTTATCTCTATGGAGATAGATGTCAGTATTCTTAGCTTTTATTTAAATATAACAGAATCGTTCTACTTTGGTTTATGAAACTGACAAAAAAAAAATTAATTAAAGGTATTAAAAAAGGACGCTGGTGCGTCAATTCTTGCTGCATAACCAATGACAAAATTACATAGAGGAACGTAAATTAATTATTATAATATATTAAATATAATTTGTGGGAGTCGAGCATGCTTCGGCACGAATTGGGCTAGCTCGCACCGGCGAAGTACCACACCCCCACAGAAAACCGGCGAAATAATAGCTTGCTATTGTCTTTCGAACGACGAGTGGGGGAGCCGGAGGCCCATTTCCTTCTCCTAACCCTTCCCAGTCCATTCCTTCTTTCCAGTCATCAATCCTTTCCTTATTCCTTATCTCTTAAAAGCGGACAGCGCATTTTCAAAGGCCTGTGCCTCTTCGAATGTTCATGGGCGGTGGTGATCGTTTACCATCAGGCGAACCACCAGCTCAGTTGCCTGCTGTGACATAAAAAAAATGCTATATATTATAGATACTTATATATACTACATACTCCTAAATGCTTTCTATACGATACTTCTATAGAAATGATAATAAGAATTATTATATATTTAAATTAGTTTTCTAATATAAAAAGCATGTTGGTTACCTCACTCAGTGGCGTAGAAGTTACTACGCATGAAGTGTCATGTCATGATCAAATTTCCTTTAAATAAATAATAAATAATAAAAATCTTTATTTGTCCATACCTTACACTAAAATTGCTAAAAATACTTTATAATATAAATTATTTTTCTCTATGCAAAAATGCATCACACTAATGTTTATTATTTACTAGCAAACTCGGCGAACTCCGTTTCGCCACCAGATGGCTTCGTTTTTCTCGCTTTTCTGTTGAAATTTTTCCGGAATTTTCTTTGCTATAAACCTCACGACGCCCAAGACCTTTCCAACGAATGCAAAACCGTGGAAATCGGTTCGTGCGTTCTGGAGTTATAGCGTCAGGAAGGAAAACCCGACTTATTTTTATATAGTAGATATGTATGTGTCCTTAATTAATATTTGCTAACTAACTATGACTGGCAAATTGTGCTGATCATATCTAAACTATATATATGAAAGATTTGTACTTTGTATGTATGTTTAAAATACATAAGTTGCCGCCTCTTTTATAATATTACATATACATGTAATGATAATACTATCAGGCTCCTTAATTGGAGGAAACTCTCATAGGAGGCCCGTATCCCAGCAGTGGGGAACATATATGGGCTGATGATGATGATAGTGGTGATTAGAGTTAGGCACCTTACCAGATATACATATCCGCCATCAGAACTAGCAAGTCGCTACTTACTTTAATATTTATAAAAAAAAGAAACCTCTTATTCACACGCAACAAACCAAACGAAGGTTTTTACAATTAATTTAAACATTACGTTATGATTCAATCTTAAACGATCACATTGAATTATTACAACAAATAAAAAGAGAAAGATCTTTCACAATAATATAGTTCAATTTTATTTTGATATGTGACAACTTCATCGTCTATAACCGATTAAAATTTGGATATTTAAACAGTATCGCATTGAATCCAGCTTTTATGTCACTTCAACGATTTTATATTGAGTCTTAAAATACCTACACACATATATACATTTTATGATAATACTAGCTGCGCCCCGCGGTTTCACCCGCGTTTGTCCGTATCTCGTAGAAATATCGGGATAAAAGTTGCCTATATGTTATTCCAGTTGTCCAGCTGTCTACTTACCAAATTTCATTGCAATCGGTTCAGTAGTATTTGCGTGAAAGAGTAACAAACACACGCACATCCTTACAAACTTTCACATTTATAATATTTGTAGGAAGTAGGATATTAAAAAGGATTACATTTTGAGTATTGTAATTTAAAATATTTCAACTAAAACATTTATTTATTCAATTAGACTTCTTAAAGAAGCCCTTTTGAATTGTCATAACACAATTTTAACATTGACCATCGGTTCGGAAAGCTGTTTCTGCAGAAAAGAGGCGGCAAGAAACTAAAACAAAAAAACTGGTTTCACAAAACTCAGCTAACGTATCACGAAATTACTAGAACAATGTCTTCGTTTATGAATATAAACTAAGCAAGCTGTTAAGCGTGTTTTTTACATCGTAATCCATACGTTTCGAAGGACACGCCGAAAGTTATATAACATTTAATACGCTAAATTCAAAGTAGTAAATACAATCTTATCATTATAATATTTTTGTATTTAAAAGCATGTTGCAATTAGAATTTAAATAAAATTCATTATTTTAATTCTATTAGTTACTACCTGAACATACGTATCCTAAATATTCGCTCTCTCTGTACCTATGTCCTAGGTATTCTTAAATCTTTAAAACTACGCAACGGATTTTGATATTGGATGGGGTATTTTTATTAGATAGAGTGCTCCAAGAGGAAGGCTTAGATGTATAATATATATATACATAAAGTGGTCAGAAGCTAGAATATTGTGTGTGAAAAATTACAAAATTTGTAGATCTTTTAATTCTCTGCAACTTTCCTATTTTTTTTGCTTATTAAGTTATATAGTTTTTTTTGAAATCGACTTAAAATTTATTTACTCTTAAAGCTCACACCAGGAACTTTCCTGGCCTCGTATCGCCCGTAATTCATAATTGTTTTGTTCTTACCTTTTCCAATGGATTAAACTACTACTAATGTTTGTTTTATATGTTTTTACGATTGGATTTTAAAAATTGCTTGATATTTTTGCCAGGTTTACTCCAACCGAGCTACCAACCTTTTCACTAGTCAGTACACTGCACATTACTCATTTATCTGTTACTTATATACATATCTTATTTTATAAAATAGTGTTTATGTTGTGTATTGTAATTTGTGTTGCTGTGTGAGCGGAAAGGCTCACGTGGTAACGAGCATGAGTTAAAAATTCGCTATAACTGTATCACAGAAGCCGTGGAATAAGTATTCTGCGCTCATCCCAATTTCATTGAGAAACACGTGCGAATTTTTAAAGACGCGCATATCATTGAAAAGTGGCTTTTAACACATTGATTTTTTGGTTCAAATTATAAACGCAATGTAATGGGATCAGATTCACATTCGCATCACGTAACTATTCGGTATTTTCGACCGGTCATTGTATCATATTTGACGATTGAATAAGCCCATTCAAGTTAACAACGTGCTTCTCATATTTTGTTAATACGTCGGTCATCACAACACACTCTTCCCGCATTAAAATACTCTTAAGCGGTCACTCATGCTAAGAATTACCGCGCATTATTGTGGTTTTCATTTCATTCTTTCGAAATAACGTTGATGTCTTAAGCGTGAAAGAGAAAATTTAATATAATTTTAATTTAAAAAGGTTTCGAGGCTCCACTACGACTTTATTTACAACTGGGTATGTATAAGTGGAAGCATGCGCTCAAAATTGTCTCATCAAACTGTCATGGTAGCCTCGCAACTAATTACGAATATCGCATTTAAATCCAAAATACATCAGTCAACGCTTTCAACTGATAAAGCGTGCCAATCTATACTAATTTTATAAAGCTTTGTTAGTTTGAACGCACTGATTTCAGAAACTACTGGTCCGATTTGAAAAATTCTTTCAGTATTCGATAGCCCATTTATTGAGGAAGGCTATAGGCTATATATGTACCACAGGCGAAGCCGGGACAGACCGCTAGTTAATTATAACTTTATTTTTTATCTAACAGAAAAGAAGAAAGAGGTTCTATATTCAACTACATATAGTTTTTTTGTTTATAGTAACTTGTATTGTATACATTTTTCCTTTCTTACAAGTGTAGTTAAGAGACCAAGCCTGCTCAAGACAGAATTTTTGAAAACATTGTGTTAATTAATATTGAAGAAATCGCGATTAAATCTAAATACAGATTTTAAATTTGCATTACACATGCAGTACCTTGAAGGACGAGTAAAAACTAATCACAGTTAGTACATAAGTAAATAATTATAATGCAAGTATGGAATTTTATTGTCTCCCAAATTCTCACGGCGGCGCATTGTTTGTAACAGTTTACACACACGTGTAGACATAGAATATTGTTGTGTTTATATCACGAGTATATGTGCATATTTTAAAAGGTATAGATGAAGTTAAATAAATATTTAATGTTTTTTCGTTAGTTTACCATTTTACACAACACATACATGATTGTGTACATGTGTGTGGGCATGCGTGACCGTTGACCCAGTGATAATGTGCGTTGGTGTGTCTTAATAATTCGAGTCGTTTCAACGGTACTAGCCATCTTAATTCGCCTGTTTTACTGATTCAGCAAATGATCAGGATCAGTAAGGCAGTTTGGTATAATTATATAAAATACCACTCATTCGATATCAGTTTCTACGAAAATCCTGTTCTTATAATAAAACAGTTCTTGTAGTAATTCAAACTCAAACTCAAATCCTATCCTATCCTTCACGCAAAAACTACTGAACCGATTGCAATTAAATTTGGTACGTAGACAGCTGGGAAACTTGAATAACATATAGGCAACTTTTTATCCCGATATTCCTACGGGATATGGACTTACGCAGGTGAAACCGCGGGGCGCAGCTAGTATTCAATAAATTGAATAAATAAATGTTTGAGTTTAAAATTAAACCTTTTTAACGGATTTGAAACGTGATTTAAGAGACGACCACGCTTCGCCATGAATTGGGCCAGCTAGCACCGGAGAAGTACCACACCCCCAAAGAAGACCGGCGTGAAATAGCATTTTGCTGTGTTTCGTTCGGTGAGCGAGGAGCCGGAGGCCCATATCCTTTTCCTTACCCTTCCCAAGCCTTAGAGGAATAAAGGATTAATCCTCTCGCCAATCCTTTCTTAATCGTTTCCCAAAAAGTCGGCAATTCCTTGTAGAGGCGTAAGGTCTGCAAAGGACCTTATGTGATGGGCGGTGGTAGCGCTTACGGTAGCTTAGCGCTCCATTGCCGACTGTGACATAAAAAAAATAGGTCTTGTAGTGTTTAGAAGGCAATCCAAGAAAAAAAATACTTATAATTAAAGCAACGCGAAGCTATTTCGTAACTCCATTACTTTGTGCGGAAATGTATTTTACTTATTAATTTATCAGGCTATTGTCAATCAAAAACAATTCCTGGATTAACTTTTTAAGTGATGCTAATTGTGAAGGTTCAACAGCCATTGATAATTTGATTCGGTAATCACTGACAATTTGTTTAAGGCTTTTTCAAAGTCACTATTTGTATGTACCTACCGCCATACCTAGCAATCGGTACATGATTAAACTCTTTTTTTATATAAAAAAAAATGGTTGCCTATAAAGTCGGTTTTACGGGCGAAGATTTTACGTGACAACGTCTTTTTCTCGGTAGAATATTTATTGATATGAATATTATTAAATTTGCACAATAGGAACAAGGAATCGAATGAAAATAAGAATTGCACAAATTTTAACTATAGAAAATATATTTTGTTTACTAAAAAGACAGAGACAGAGACACAAGCACGCGCCGATTCAATGCGCCTAATTCTCTAAG
This sequence comes from Zerene cesonia, assembly GCF_012273895.1. NCBI lineage: Eukaryota > Metazoa > Arthropoda > Insecta > Lepidoptera > Pieridae > Zerene > Zerene cesonia. The sequence continues at coordinate 721,235 of NC_052114.1, forward strand.
TGCTGCGCGCGCGGCGGACCGATCATAGTTCGGTTACCGGGCGTTACACTTTTTCATGAGTGACTCCGAGCCGCAACCTAATTTAAGACGTTGTCACGTCAAAAAACAAAATCGAACTGTTGTTTGGTAGCTTATGTTAAGTGATTGAGGTCATCTAATTTCACCCACGACAATGTAAATCACATATAATTTATTAAATTATTCTTAAAAATTTGAAAAAAGAAAGAAAAACATATATTTTGTCACAGACATACACACAAATAACAGATCATAACAAAAAAAACAACAGCATACAATAAATCAAAAAAGAAGAGAAAAAAGTACAAAAATTAACGGCTAGACTTAACAATTAGCAAGTCTTGAAAATTTTAAACATTGGCGAATGGCTAGCATATGGTAATTCATAAAAAAAAAACATAGAGGAACCCAAGAAAACTCACACACTACAACAACTATTAACACATATAAATAAATTAAACTAACACCATAGAATAATATGCTAACACATCCGCTTTAAAGGCTAAGCCCAAACTTTAAACTTTTTTGGTAAAAGAAAATAAAACACCGAAGACAAATTTATGCGCTGTGAAGATAGAAAGTAATAATTTGTCCACAGATAAATAATAATAATTAGTATCGTATTGCAGGAAATTGAAAGTCATCGTGCATAGGTTCCTTTTTGATGGAATGTATACCTACATATAATTAAGATAGCGTTTCATAACAGAGATGTTATTTTTTCACAGACAAAACACGCAGTAAGTGACGATGCAAAAAATTGAATTGATGGAAAACACCTTTTTGAGATTATAATTAGTATTTTTTTATTATTTTTGTAGATTCTTTCAAAGATAATTCTTGATTAACTTGACAACATATTGTTTAAAGATTAACATCGTGTTGATTATGACAGGGTATCTGAAAAAATATGATATTGTATCCTTAGTTGAATAATTAGATTTTAATTCGAGTTAAGAACTGATCGGACAAACAATTTCTTTGAAAAAGAAAAATTAAGCGTGACATAGATTAAAAATACTCAATTGCGGATCTTTATTTCTTTAGTTTTTACATTATATTATTGCTTTTATTGTTATAATGGTTTTGTTCATATTTTTTAACGTTGTATTTGTTTTGTGTTTTTATTATAGGTTCAAGTGTAATGTTTCTTGCGTTTGTAACTCAATAATTTATTTGACAATGTGTATTTTGCGAAACGATGTTAGATTTATTCAAGCATTGCTGAATATTTTGTCTTATGTCGGTATAGGGGATCTGTGTAATGATACTTTCTCGAAAATATGCTTTTAATTATCTTATTAGTACGCTATCCTAATAATGTTAACAACGCGAACGTTTGAAAGAATGCTTGTTACCCTTTCATGCAATGACGTTTTGTAGGATCTGTACAAAATTGGGTACAGAGATGGTTTATAATCGTGATGATAAATATCAACCCACGGAGCACTTTCTGGCGAGGTGACGATGTTTAGCACCCCTGCGTTCCTTTATTTATTTGTTATCCTTTTTACATAGGCGAAGACTTTATAGGCTACGTTACAAAAAAAATAATAAGTGGCACAATGGATGGTAGGCTAAGCTCAGGAGAACTGAAGTAGACCGACACCAGCTTCTCCCTAATTCGTTAATACAAACGAAAACCTAGAAAAGTGAGTAATATATCGGTGCTATCTAGAGAGTGTACTAAACAGAATATGAAGAAAAAAATCTTAACATATTTAAAAGAGAGAATTTGATTGAGAGATTAGGATGTGTATATATATGTGTATGTGTGTATATGTGGCCGTTCAGAGTGGAGATGAAAGTGCGATATGCTTGGGGGTGGAATTGTCTAATGGCTAATTGTCTAATTTTTCATGATCATGAAACCAGTGCCGCACCTCTCCACACCTTTAGCCATACAGCTGGTGTTGTCCCCTTGTTGCCATTTCTTGCCACTTATTTGGGAGCCCATCGACCGAACTGGCAAGTCAAAGGCAAACGTACATAATATAACCCAACTTACCAATTCATCGGACATTCCCTTTTCATGTCACAGTTTTGTTCCTTTACATTTTTTGTAATAGTCGTACATCGGAGGCGGATTTCCCAGACCTGTATCTTTATATAGTGCAGTCATGGGCAGGCTGCGGCTGGTACCCCACAACAAATTAAATTTTTAAAGGGCCTCTGCGTGTTGAACCTGTGTCCCCACGTAAGTCTTCTTAAAAACCGAGTATCTTCCTTCTGGTGAATTGTGGAGAGAAACATATTAATAATATTCATTAATTATATTATATAATAACCTGTTTTTGCTAGTAACAATCTGTCTGTACATTAAATAGAAATTTTTGAATAATTCTATTCTATTACATTGATGCAAAATGCTTAAGTACAGCAATGGTTCACATATTGGCATTCTAGTCTACACATTTTAAAATTGTATTAGGACTATCTCGTACCCGGCACACACAACAGACGCGTGCTTCTGCAAACATCCCTGAAGCACTACAGAAACGAGGTAGCCTCAGTAGATATCGGAACGCATTGTTGTATTGCACTCTAATGGCACTGTAGGATCGTCGAGCGTGATTAGCTGACAGACTACTCGTGTAAGCATATGCCATGATCCGGGTACACAGTTGCTTAAACTTTTAACGTAGGTATCGATAATTTGCGATTCTACGAACCTAATCTTTTCAAGGCACTGATACAATAATGATGATAATAATGATATAGAACCTATTAAACTTTATCTAAATCTAAAAATATTTTTAAAGTACATCAATCACAAAATAACCATTTATGCCATAATTAAGGATTTTGTCTGTCAGGGTTGACAACATAATCGGCAGAATATGCGATAGACGATAAACATTTCAACAATAATTCAGTTATTAAATAATTACAATAAAATAAAGTATATTATCTAACTTTGTATGTTTGTATGGGGTATTTATTCATATTTTTGAATTACTGTTGCGACAAACGGAAAATTCTTTCTCTAACAGAAATCTACAGAAGTCAGAAATAGAATAGACTATTTTTTTATGCTAGTCAAGGCAGTGGAAGCTGGGGGCAAGCGGCTAGTAACAAAAAATCTATAAAATCGTCATCACCTAAAAAAAAAATTGATATTCTTCTCCAACGTAACTTGATACAATCTTTTAGTTACTTGCTACCTGCCTACTAAAAGAGATAGAACTTTGGAAAGAAGTCTTTCATAGACTATCAGAAATTTGTGTAATTAACAACCATACTAACAATTTAAAAATAAACGCTATTTCATATAAGATAAGAAGCAAATAAAGACGTTTCTTTATGTGTGAGTATATAAAGAAAACAAGATAATGCGTTGCAAAAGTGAAATAACCTTAATTATTTGTTATTTTTCTATAATTTTTTTATCAGCAATCAATCAATTCTTGTCAGGTCGAGCTTAGCTCCTTCGTCACGATGAGTTTACATCTCATTAATATTGATGTAAGGTATAAACACAGATTGCTGATAGATCAGCTTGTATGATAAAGAAATGATGGCGATAAAGCGAATTTTGTCTGTCCGTCTCCTCTTTCTATTCCGGCTAATCTCTGGAAACTCTGGACCGATTTTCAAAAACCTTAAATGTTTTAAATAAATTAATAAACTCGGCCATCGCAACAAAAACACAACGTAAATTATGTTATATTCAATTATATTGTTTGGTGCGATTACCTAGTCAATTTAGTTTAAGAAACAATAAAAAGCTTTATCAATTCTCAGTTCACATTTTTAAACATTATAATTCTTTGTTATACATTTTAATTTAAACTACTCTTCTTTTATTCGCAGTAGTGACATTTGTACATACATATTATCTTTATACATTTTAATTATTATAATCACTTTATACTATTACAAGCTTTTGCCCGCGTCTTTGCACGCCTTAAATTCGTAGTAGTTCAATAGATGGAAATATAAATATAATCCTTTCTCTTGAATCACTTTCTTTGTATATATGTTATGTATCAACATTCATTAGTTATTTTAAAAATATTTATACAGTAAATCTATTTACCAAAAGATCTTTTATATATATTTGATACAGTAAATATAAAATGGTGTTATGTTCGGTAATTATGTAACAACCTAACACAAAAGATCCTTCTCTAAGATCTCGTAAATAGAGGCTGAATAAATTTATAATCTATTTGGTATGACATTGATACAGTATTTCCGAATCTATTGCTTTAAAATGTATAGCTTTTTTGGTTGACTTGGCGAGGGCAATGCCATGCCCTCAGATAATGATAAGATTGGTATACCGTATGAATACTATAAATGCGTTGTATCATCATTTATTTTCATAAGCGCCTCAAACATGATTGTGTTTACACTATTAGTTTGCGCTGTGATATTATTATGTTTCGCTTACATAAACGGAAAATACAATGAGCGCTATTGGAAGAAGAGAAATGTGGCGTTTTACTCGAAGCACAAAGTCACAGGAGTGTTTTGGGATTTCTTATTCAATAAGAAATCAGTGTTTCTTAACCTAGGTGAAATTTACAAAGATTTCCGCAATGAACCGGCTGTGGGTATCGGTACACTGTTAACACCGACATTATATGTGACAAATCCCACTAACATTCAACATGTGCTGGCGACCGATTTTAACTCTTTCAACCACAGAGGAGTGGATATTAACCAAGGTGATCAACTCGCTGACAATATTCTCTTCATGAATGGAAATCGCTGGAAACTGATGCGTCAAAACATGACGCCGCTGTTTACATCTACCAAACTGAAGTCCATGTACTACATCATAGATAAAAGCGCCACGGACCTCGTGGAACACTTAAAGGCGAACAAAGAGCTATTGAAAGGTAATGCATTTGATACTTTATCTTCGTTCTGCAGTGCAGCTATAGGAGCTGCTGTGTTTGGAGTGAGCACGGGATCTATTTTCGAGTCTCCATTCCTTGATATGGCACGCAATGCATCACTAACAAGGTTGAAGGACACTCTTAAGATGACTGTTGGTAGTTTAAGCAACCGATTATTCAGTGTCTTGGGATTAAAATTATTTAAAGATCACGAAGATTTCTTCATTGGTGCCATTAAACAAATTATACGCCTACGTGAACAGGAAAAAACCAAACGACATGACTTCGCTGATATATGCGTTGAATTACAGAAAGCTGGTAACCTAGTCGACAAAGACACTGGCTTAGAAATAGAACCAACAGATGAGATATTGGCAGCACAAGCCTTCTTCTTTTTTATCGCAGGCGTAGAACCTACAGCTCAAGTGTTATTTGGTACATTATTGGAACTGGGAAGACATCCGGAGCACTTACAAAAACTTCAAAATGAAATCGATGAAACATTTAAAGCACATAATAACAAAATTAACTTCGATGTTATAGGGGGTATGAAGTACCTCGATATGGTCGTAAGCGAAGCTATGCGAATGCATCCACCCATTGGCTTTTTAACAAGGCAATGCGTAAAAGACACTGTTCTGCCAGTGGGTAACATTAAAGTTGACAAAGGCACGAAGATAATGACGCCAATATTAGAAGTCCATTACGATGAAAGATACTATTCCGAGCCCAAGAAGTTTATGCCAGAACGATTTGCTCCCGAAAATAAGCACAAATTAGTCGATGCCGCTTACATGCCGTTTGGGAAGGGAAATAGAATATGTGTGGGTACAAGATACGCGACATTACAGACCAAAGCTGGTTTGGTACATTTGCTTCGTAATTTCTCAGTTAATACTATTATTAAAGGTGATGGACCCAAATACATTCTGCATCCAATGCAAGTGAGACTTGAAAATATAGATGTTGAATTCATACCGAGGTCTGTTCCCACATAATTATGTTACTATTTAATAAATTTATGGCAATGTATTTACTCCTTTATTATTACATCCCATTTTCATGAAACATAACATTGAGATATTGAATATTCGCTTTTTATATCACCAAAACCATTTCAACTACTATTTCCTTATGTAATATTTACCCACGGGTTATGATGGACAATTAAATTAGATTTGATTGAATTCAAATCGATAGAACACTTTAACAGACCGGTTAAATTAACATTTTTATCTTAAACACATTTCCTTGTTTGTCATTCGTAGAATAAAAACACAAACCTAAAGTCGATTGTTAAATTTTTGAGAAAAAAAGGTGTGTTTGCGATTCACACACGATAGAAGTGAAACTTCAATAAATCGACAAAAGAATGACATGAATATATCTTCTTCTTCTCTACTATATAAAAATAAGTCGGGTTTTCCTTCCTGATGCTATAACTCCAAAACGCACCAACCGTTTTCCACGGTTTTGCATTCGTTGGAAAGGTATCGGGCTCCGTGAGGTTTATAGCAAAGAAAATTCAGGAAAAATTTCAACACAAAAGCGGGAAAAACGAATCCATCTGGTGGCGAAACGGAGTTCGCCGGGTTTGCTAGTATAAAATATAAAATAGTACGTATATTTCTGTCTCATTCTTTGCCGGCTTCATTCTACACATTTTTGTATTTCTGTCTCATACCTGTCGTTTGTCCGTTGCATCAGGTTTGAAATCACAACGATTCTAAAGAAGTTTCACTTCAAAAATCTTTTTCATATTTTTTACTATGAAATGAATTCATGTAGAATTTTTGATTTATAAAAAGTACCTTTTTGAACAAATATCCGTACTTACTACCGATAGATTAAAAATGTATTATGAGTGTGTAAGAACAGGCCAACAAACGCTTGTAATTCTATTCATTTATCATATTTGAAATAAAAAGAATAATAGTATCTACACCACAAAATTATAGCGAATTCATATCTTTATATATAAGATAAAAGTGGTAGTTACACTATTTGTAACTTTAGAACGGATTAACCGATTTAACTGAAAATCTGTGCAGAGGTAGCTCCGAACCAGGAGACGGACATAGAAAAGTTTTTATACCGTAAATCTCTCGGGAACGGGTACATACGATGAAAACCCCGGGTCTATGTTTCCTGCGCCTACGCAGGCAAACTCGTGGGCGGAAAACTATTAAATAATACAGCCAAGTTGAAATTCTGATTCCGAATTCTCGGCAATTATTTATCATGAGTCGGCATAATTATATATTTATTATATTAACATATTTTGCCTGGGATATACAAATAAGTGAAGTCCCGTGTATGGGACAGATGATATACATCTGTTTCACTGATCGATTTTCTTTATGGACAAGTAGGTGATCAGCCTTCTGTGTCCTGCCAGACCGAGACATTTTTTTATTGTCCCCACCGGGAATCGAACCCAGGACCCCTCGGTTCTACGCTCACGCGTTTACCACTGTGCCAAGGAGGCGGGATATACATATGGCATAGTAAAAAATGTTTATATTCGTATGTCTGCATATACGTATAAAAATATATAGATCATTAAGTCAGGCTTATAATTGGCTACATGAAACTCAAACAAGAAAGGGCGGGGCTTGTATGTAATTACATCGCGATACGCGTTCAACTGACGTCATTTGATTGTGATATGTCACATTTATGGAAATTTTACGCGCTTTAAATTATTTTAGTGAATTTTTGATTTCTGTTAAGCCTATATTGCGGGTGAAAGGGTATGGAAATTTATTTATAACTTAAAATGGCGCAAGAACCTTAAACGAATGTCAGCCACCGGCACCAAAATTTTCCAGGATTTGCGATTAGCGTCCTGAAGACCTAGACAATTGGCATACGCTTCAAAACGTTTCTATTTCTACAAACGCTTACATCATAGATACTTGTCGATCGGTTGCCAAGTACACAACAAAACAATAATAGTGTCTATGGCTCCGAAAGACCGCCTCCTTGGTATAGTGGTTAACGCGTGAGCGTAGAACCGAGGGGTCCTGGGTTCGATTCCCGGTGGGGACGTACAAAAAAAAAATGTCTCGGTCTGGCAGGACACAGAAGGCTGATCACCTACTTGTCCCTAAAGAAAATCGATCAGTGAAACGGATGTACATCATCTGCCCCATACCCCACTAGGGGACACGGGACTTCACTTTTTATGGCTCCGAATGCAAATAGTAGCGGAGGCCAAGATGCTAAATGAGGATTTACTTCAGCGTCGGAAACCTATTGGAATTCGTAGATTAGACGAAAGCAAGAAAAATAAAATTAGCGGTGGAAAAGATTTTTTTTTTCTAAAATGCTATGGAAAGACTCAAGTGGGTGGAATATTGTTATTTTGCATGCTACAGCATGTTACTGAAATAAAATATCTTATACCTTTAAACGAGCAATTCTTATATATATATATATACAAGAATTGCTCGTATATATATATACTAGCTGTGACCCGCGGTTGAAACCGAGCGCGTCAGATTATATATATATATATATAATTGGAATCTCGGAATCGGCTCCAACGATTTTCATGAAATTTAGTGTATAGTGGGTTTCGGGGGCGATAAATCGATCTAGCTAGGAATTTTTTTTAGAAAATGTCATATTCGTGTTTTTTTTTTCCTGACATCTATTGATGAATAATAATACTATTTTGCTTCGTAGATAGCTGGACAACTGAAATAACACATAGGCACTTTTTGTACCGATATTCCTACGGGATACGGACTTACGCGGTTTCAACCGCGGGTCACAGCTAGTAATTATGTAAACAAAAAGAACTGAAAGGGAAAATTTAACTCGAGCGCGTCAGATTAAGATGCTTGGTTTCATTTACAACATAAGAAGTCCAAATGTCGCTAATCTGAGGTTTTAAGCGTGAACTTAAAAAAATATCGTTTTCTTTTCCTCCGGCTTGTCTGAGCGCACTGTAAGGCACCTTGTCTTATATTAATCTGACGCGCTCGAGTAAATCCAAAAACTCTCTTGCGCTCCCCTACTAAAACGTCAGTCTTTCAGTTTGACTTTGACATAGTTGAAAAATACTCAAAAAAACTGCTGCTCTTCACAAAATCGATCCAAATAAATAATAACTTCAGTGTATCAATTCTAAACATAACAAAATGCATTGAGGGAAGTAGATTGGGCATTTAAAATTATGTAATAAACATGTATTTTTCATAAAATTTCTTCTTTGGTGCCTCAGTCACACTTCTTTATTTTGCGTAACATACAAAAACCTTAGGTTATGCATTTTATATAAAAAACGTATTGTTGTATTTTGAACACAAGAAACACAAGAAGGCATTTCACGAGCTGATTATAATATCGCCATTTTGTTTCGTATTTTACAAGGTGCTGGCGAACGCTTTAATTGTAACGCTCACCAAACATTTTTCCTGTCTTAAGTGGTACTTGGTTGAACAATGTATTGCGTTTATCGTATGATTGCACATTCCGTTTAAAAGAAATGATATTTGTCTACCAATTTGAAAAATCGTTACGTTCGATCACGTGATGTACCGTTAGGTAAAGTCAATTTCGCTTCTCAATTTATTCTAAAGCTTAAACTAATACAATTCTATTTGTCTAGGGGAGCTGGTGTTGAGGTATTCTACTTCAAGAAGGTCTAAATATCCCGCTCAACTGGGTGCTTATTAAGAATATACGTTTTATCTCTTAAACTAGTTTTCCTACAGAATAAAATTGTCTACAACTTTTTTCCTGTGAATTTCACCGTAAATTAACAAATAAAGAAGTTCAAATCAATAGTGAGTTAAGTTTATAATTTTTTAACAGATTTTCTTGGTATTATTAAATCCCATCAGACCGTTCGTTTATAGGGGTTTTGAAGGAAAAAAATTTAAAACTATCAATTATGTACTATGTTGTTTTTTATGTTTCACCTTGAGAGATAAGATTGGAGTGCGGTATAAATACTATAAATTCGTTTTATCGTCATTTATATTCATAA
>NC_052114.1:732098-744740 GCF_012273895.1 Zerene cesonia
CCTACGTGAACAGGAAAAAACCAAACGACATGACTTCGCTGATATATGCGTTGAATTACAGAAAGCTGGTAACCTAGTTGATAAAGATACTGGCTTAGAAATAGAACCAACAGATGAGATATTGGCGGCACAAGCCTTCTTCTTCTTTATCGCAGGCGTAGAACCTACAGCTCAAGTGTTATTTGGTACATTATTGGAACTGGGAAGACATCCGGAGCACTTACAAAAAGTTCAAAACGAAATCGATGAAACATTTAAAGAGCATAATAACAAAATTAATTTCGACGTTATATGGAGTATGAAGTACCTCGACATGGTCGTTAGCGAAGCTATGCGAATGCATCCACCCATTGGGTTTTTAACAAGGCAATGCGTGAAAGACACTGTTCTGCCAGTGGGTAATATTAAAGTTGAAAAAGGCACGAAAATGATAACGCCAGTATTAGAAGTCCATTACGATGAAAGATACTATTCTGAGCCCAAGAAGTTTATGCCAGAACGATTTGCTCCCGAAAATAAGCACAAATTAGTCGATGCCGCTTACATGCCGTTTGGGAAGGGAAATAGAATATGTGTGGGTATGAGATACGCGACATTACAGACCAAAGCTGGTTTGGTACATTTGCTTCGTAATTTCTCAGTTAATACTATTATTAAAGGTGATGGACCCAAATACGTTCTTCACCCACTGCAAGTGAGACTTAAAAATATAGATGTTGAATTCATACCGAGGTCTGTTCCCACATAATTATTTTACTATTTAATAAATTTATGGCAATGAATTTACTCCTTTATTATTACATCCCCTTCCTTATCCCTTTTCTCTTAAAAGCGGGCTGTACATTCGCATACCACAAATTTTTGTGTAATTTGTTCAGACACTTTTTCTTTGAACATACTGATAATTAAAAATGTGGTCGTAATAATTGAAGATATTTATAACAAAATCTTTGAAGACACTTAAATTGATACATATATACTATATATGTACTAGCCTGAATCGCAGCGCACCCAGCGGAAGCTCTCAATAGAAAGAATATTGGCCCGATTTTGATATGATATATATATATATTATGTGTACATCCTAGAGCCTTCCTCAATAAACCGATCATCAAACACAGAAATAATTTTTCAAATCGTACCATCAGTTCCTGAGATTAGCGCTTTCAACGACACAAACCAAGAAACTCGTCAGCTTTATGATATTAATATAGATAAATAAATATTTGTAATCGTATGTCTTTATATACGTACTTTAATCTACGAATAAAGAAACGTACCTCAAGCTCACAATTGGTCACACGAAACATAAACAAGAGAGGGCGGGGCTTGAACAAAATTGTACCGCGATACGCGTTCTGCTGATGGCATTTACTTGTCTTCTGACACATTTACGGAAATTTGATGCATTTTGGGTTCCATTAAACCATTGTGTGCGGTTAGAGAATATTATCGTAATTTAGATATTACTTACAACGGCGCAAAGCGAATCTTGGCCACATGTCTCCAGGTTTCGCGCTTAGCGCCCTGGTGATGTATTCTACTTCAAAAATGTCCAGATCTCTTACTCGGACTACCTCTCAAGTCTCAACGGCGTGCTTACCGCTCACCCAACTGGGTCTACCAATCAGCTTTCCAGTGTAAACCGGACGACAAAAAAGTGTTCTACGCTTTATCTCCAAAACTAGCTATCCTAGAGAATTGAATAGGCTACAATTTTTTTTTTATACTTTTTACCGTAAATTATATTCTTAATATAGAATTAGCAAACAAAAATAATTTACATTTTTTTAACGAAATTCCTTGATATTGTAAAATAACAGACGATTCGTTTATAGGGTTTTGAAGAATTATTAAAAACGAAGTATTTAATAGTTTGTTTTTTTTAATATTCCACCTTGAGAGATAAAAGTCAAATTTTATGGATAGATATTCAAGAGATATGATAAAAAAAATCGAAATCATTGCGGGCTTTAGCTGATTGAACCCTTGCAATCTGGATCAGAACATGCTAGCAGTAGGAACATCTGAATTCGAGGTGCATTTTATTAATTACTAGCTTTCCGCCCGCGGCTTCGCCCGCGTGGTACGCTTTCATCTCCCTATTTCAACTCCTTATATAAATTTAATCTATGAATGACATTAGCTGTGAATGACATTGACATTTGTTACTCGCGTTTTTTAAAATATGCAAAATTAAATGTACATTTTTCAATATTTCTGAGAGATTTTCTTATTATTTTTTTTATAAGAACCTTCTCTTAATAATAACAAATACAACAAAAAAAGAATGAGTGAAATCGGTCCAGTCATTCACGCGTGATGCCGTGACCAAGGAAAACGGGTTTCATTTTTATATATATAGACTAGCTGCGCCCCGCGGTTTCACCCGCGTAAGTCCGTATCCCGTAGGAATATCGGGATAAAAAATAGATGTTGGCCGATTCTCAGACCTACCCAATATGCTTACCAAATTTCAGAGGAATCGGTCAAGCCGTTTCGGAGGAGTATGGCAACGAAAACTGTGACACGAGAATTTTATATATATAGATTTTATTCGATCGTCGATTTCCGATATTCATTTTCATTTCTCTGACTCAAAACCATAAAGCATTTATTTTCATTTTTAAATTAGAGCAGTTTATAAGTAATAAAGCAGTGGTGGCTCAGTGGTGAGAACCTCGGACTTCAAAATCGATAAGTCAGGGTTCGGGACCGGGCAAGCGTGCAGGAAATAAATTGATTTTTCAAATTATCTGCGCATGTTGATAACATCACCACTGCTTAAACGGTGAAGGAAAACATCCTGAGGAAACCGGCATGTCCAAGAATTAAAAAGTTCGACGACATGTGACATCTGCCAACCCGCACTTGGCCAGCGTGGTGGATTATGGCCTGAACCCTCATAGGAGGCCTGTGTCCCAGCAGTGGGAACATATATGGACTGATGATGAATATGACATATAATCCCAAGTCCGAAAACTGCAAACTTCTGCATAGTGCAGTCGTGCAGTCATTACAACTCAGCGCGAAGCGGCTACTTACCGACGTCATTGACAGATGTAACAATTGGTATGTGAAGGAAGGACGGTGAAACAATTGAATTTCTATGACAGTACTGTGTCGTTGCTTTACTAAATACTGTGATAAATTTTCAAATTACTGTTTTATATATATATATATATATATATATATATATATATATATATATATATATATATATATATATATATATATATATATATATATATATATATATATATATATATATATATATATATATATATATATATATATATATATATATATATATATATAACATACACTCCGCGATAGCTGCTTTTGTACATATAATTATTATGTTTTTGTATATGTTTTTAATGGAGGTATGAACTGTTTCAAAAAAGGGAAATTATCCGTTTTGTGTATCGTCATGAAGTTCTTACATACATTTCGAAAAAACTTATAATAAACAGTTTTTTTTTATGTATAACACTAAAATAATTAAAAAATATTTAGAAATTAATGAATCCTACTAATATAATAAATCCGAAAGTTTGCTGGATGGATGTTTGCTACTCTTTCACATAAAAACTGTCGAATCGATTTGAATGAAACTTTACAATAATATAGCTTATACATCAGAATAAGACATGAGCTATATAAATACTTGCTGTATTTCCCGTGATTCGACCGCGGGCGAACCCCCGCGGTGCAGCTACTGTAGAATATAAGTAAACAGAAAAGTTATTTAATTATATCGATCCAAATCAGGATAATAAGATAAAGTCATGAATATATTGTATTGTCACTGATCCTTTATAACTGTAAACTTTGTTTAAATCTGTCCTTTAAAGTGAACCAAAATCGATTCCAAAGATCTCGATTACATAGAAACATACAAATAAAGTTGATTAAAGGCTTTTGCCTTTTGGATTACTGAAAATCTTATAAAAACATGTCAAGGTTTTAGCAAATTGTCTTTAAAGTCGATGTTACGCGTGCATTGAAAGTAACGCCCGCACTCCCTCGGCCTGTCCTTGCAAAACAATTATGGGACCTTCTGCTACGCTATAGGGGTCATTGGCATCTAATGGTGAGGAAGGTGGTCAGTCATCCATCGCCTCTAGGACGCAGTGCCAATATAAATGTTTGGGTTTTGGTGACACCATCAGTGTATAACGGACTAACATGGCTCGCACAGTAAGTACTTAGCCTTAGATTCCAAATGAACACTGGAGTGTGGTGATTAGTTCTAAGTAAAAACGCACGAACATTTGATAGTTTTAAAGGTTTCATGGGTGAAAATAGTGATGTTAAAATAACGTTTATTCTACCTTTATTTATTTAATTAAAAAGTTATTTTAATACATTTTCGTTATCGTTTTTATTTTTGTACATTTCAAGAGATAAGTTAATTAATTAATTTATCATCAGTATGATAAAAAGTGATATGTTTTTTTGTTTTGTGTCGTTTGTTAATCCGATATTCTAATGAATTCCGATTATTTTAATTGTAGAAGGTGTAAAAAATACCTATATTTCTTTTGAAAATATTTTTCTTTTTTTGATAACTGCATTGTCTATATACTCGTACATGTATTATAATATACGGCCGTAAGTTTAAAGAGTCTTAAAAGTTTTTTCTGTACATCAGAATTTATTTACTTACAACTTTTGCAATGTATTCTAATATTGTTATTGATATATTAAAGTTAATATTTTTTAAATTAAAAATTAAGTGAATATTTGTGCGTAGGCCTCTCAGATATTTAGCCATAACACACTTTAATATACCAAACTCCTTTTCGTAGAAATGATGAACAAATACGAAAAGCGGTGTTAACTGTTATTGCTACCGATAAAGAGGAGTATTGTATTAACTATTATACTGTAATTTGTACGTCTCCTACCCTTTGATGGACAAATTAAGTACAGGTTCAGGGCATAGAGATGACACTTACATATAACCAAAGGAACTTAAAAAAAAACTTTACTTCCAGGTATTTTTCCTCACCATCGCCGTCTGCCTCCTTGCTGCAACCTTCGCAGCACCAGCGGAGAACCACCAAACAAAGCAAGTGGCCCCAGAAAAGGATGATTTAGAAGCGTCTGCGTCACACTGGGGAGGTCACTACGGTGGTTTTGGCTACGGTTACGGATACTATCCGCACTATGGTTACTGGGGATGGCCCAGCTACGGTTACGGTTGGTACGGTCACGGCTGGCCGTACGGATACGGTCATGGTTATTGGTGGTAAAATTGGAACGCTCTTTCCGAAGAAATGAACTAAGGATGTTTATGCTTGCCGTATAATTATTATATGTATGAGTAAAAAACAAAGCGAACAAATCGTTCTGAAGCATTGTGGCACTAGAAAAATAAATAGCAGTATTTAGATTTAAGATTATAGTTAATATACATTATTATATTTTAAACTTAAATACATTGTTTTAAGGTACCATTTTGTTTCATTTTAATATAATTGCATTGGATTCCTTCTGTACCTAGCAGGTTATTGTGTATTATTTGATGTTTTAAACAATGTACCGAGCTACGTGGTATGTGATAAATGTGAAGATTTTTTTTTGATGTTTGTCCGTCAATCTCGCTGAAACTACTGAACGGATTTTGATGAAATTTGATATACAGACAGGGTAGCTGACTTGGGTGATAGACTACTTTTTAATAATTAAATACTCTCTTAGGATGAAACAGGAATTCCGATATCCGAGCGGAGCCGGGACGAGCGTCTTGTAATATTCATTTTTCAAGGGGAAATGCTCTACGACCATCACGAAAATCAATTGATTTAACTAGCAACTAACTCTTTTTATATTGTATCGCACATATCAAATATTTTTTATACATAAACTAGCATACCCGGCCACGCGTTGCTGTGGCTGTAGCTAAATTAATTGTTAATTATAAATTATTGGGATAATTAATCTAAATAAAAGCTATCTTAAGTTGGACCAAATTAAACATAAAATGCCAAATTTCATCAAAATCAGTTGAGTTGGCGAAGAGTTTATTGGAAACATCATGACACTGGATTTTTATGTATTAAGATGTCTAGAAAAGACATTAATTTTCAACACTTGCGACATTACTAAAATACGTTATGCGTTTTAAATGAACCAAAGAAAGCTGCGTTTTAAACAATCGTTTTACTTCTTAAAAATGAGACTATACTGGGGTGATATATATTTTTTACATCGTGCAATAATATTTGCTTAAGGAGTCTTATGGCGATTCATTATCATATTTATATACCTATAAATTGCATATTTAGAAAAAAACAACACCTCTTTTTACCTTCATGATTAAGAATATACAAATCAACAACAATGGTAAAGGCAAAGAAGCAACAGCGAAATTTAAAATCAAAATGTATTTAAGCACTGATTTACAGATGAGACCTCTTGACTCTACTGACGTATTGGTTCAGTCAAAACACTAAATAAGGATTAAATGATTACATGCTTGTGTGTTTTTACTCAATAGATTTCTGTACTTATCATTATAAAGTTGAAGAGTTTGTTTGTTTGAACGCGTTTATCTCAGGGACTGCTGTACCGTACTCGTAGGTGATCGCTGGTGGCTATAGATATGTTAGCTGAAGCGGAACTTAATGTTTCAACAATACATTTTAGAAAAAAAAGAGTTTTCAAATTTAGGTATTAGTTCCTCATAAGCAATTTAAATTTTTTATATACCTACATAAAATAGAGTTATTTGAGATACATTATTTAGGATAACTCATGAATAGTAGATTCCGTTCATTTGCGTTATAATAATAATTAGGTTAATAACTTTAAATATTTTAAAAACTTACACAAAAACTTTTACCCGGGCGAAGCCGGGGTAGTAACTATTGACTCATCTGCGCCGGGGCATGCACGGAGTTAACCAGCGTTCAAAAACAATTGAGTTCCTCAATTCGAATGTGTTTTATTTTATTATGTTTCGTTTCTTAATAACTCCACTTCTTCCCAACCCAATCGCGCGATTTTTTTGTTATTTCTATCTAGTCTGATAATATAATATAGTATAATCTTATCAAGTGATTCATTTTAAGATTCGAGTGGCCCTTTCCTCCAGGTACTTCCGTGACCTATTTTGTAGAAATTGATAATTTAAAATAGCACAAGTGACATGATAATAAATATGATAAATTTATACGCCTTGTATTTTATTCATAGCAATTATTCTAAAATTAATAATTGCTATGCAACGACGAAAACATTTTTTAAATAATAAACTTTCGTATATTATATCACGAGAAGTTTAAAGAACAATTAATGTTGACAAATTATACTCTTATTTATGAAGTACCATGAGAAGAAAGGTCTTATAAAACTAATAATTGTACGCAGCTTTGCCCGCATAGTAGCAGGTACTAGGTTAGATTGGTATCCGAGGGGGTCGCGGACGTATTTTAACCAGCTCCCGTGGCCCCTTCACTCAAGTGGCTAGACGGAACACAGTGGGGTTTTGGTCGGTAAGAATCCGACATAACCCACGGCTCCATCCCCGGGGGCCATGGGTATCTATGCAAGATTTCCCCACTATAAAAAAAAGGGTAGATTGGTATAAGTTCCGCCCGCCTCTCTTGTTGGTTCCCACAGCAAGAACTAACCTGCTCGCCAGAGCACCATTGACCCAAACTATTCGGCTTATCAATGCTGTTCATGATAAAACGGATATCTTCTGTTGTCCATTGAGTGAAGTTGCAAGGGTTTTGTTATATATAATATGTTATAATCACTATTAGTTAGGTAGTTAGTTAGGTTTAGTTGTAAGTTTTTTTTTGTTGTAAGTCGCTGTCGCATTGGGTTGTAACCTGTAATGGCATGTGATTTGGATAAATAAATAAATAAATCAAGTTATCGGAATGTCAAATTTCAGTCAGGCGTCAGATCATTTTATCAGTTAATATACTTATACTTTGATATATTTAATTGAATTAAAATTAATTGATTTATACATATTAAATTCATCAATATCATACCATACATAAACATACAGTTAGAATAAGGAAATTGAAACATTTCTACTATCTCATACTAAATGTATGAGAGTGTTTATTGTAAAATTTTTGGATATTCTCACTATATTTTTAAAAAGTTTTTATAGCCATTATACTCATTAGGTAAAGTACTTTCGATATCGTATTAAAGTTTTTTGATATCTGTTATAGTTGCCGAATAATCTTGCAAAGTTAATAATTACGTCTAGTATTATTATATGTACCACGGGCGAAACTGTGGTGAACCGCTAATAATAAATATTTGGTTTAAAAGTTCATTGCAATAACGCCATCTTTTGGTGATTGTTTAAATCATTACATGGCAAAATGATTAAACTTTACAATACACTTAGAAGGTAAAGATATTTTAACATATTTTAATCGCGATTTATTCATTGTCTTATGTATCCGTTTCGAACACCACTGTAAATCATCAAAATAAATCCCGATTGAAATACATTATAAATTAAACGCTTCCAAAAAAGCATCACATCGATACTAAAAGTTTTACTTAGTTTTAAAATAGATGGCATTGCTTAGAATAAAGGATTCTAAATTATTTCTTCAAACTACCTTTCCGCCTGCGATTTCACGTAATCAAGGAAAAGAAACATGATCTTCGTATCCGTGGGATTTTCATCTGAATCGGTCCATTATGTTAGGCTTTAAAAAAAGACAGACAGGGTTACTTTCATATTAAAAATAATATTGAACATAAGGAAGGATAAGTAAAGAAGCATCCAGCAATCATCATTATATCACAATGCAGCATTATGCCACTGAAGAAAGTTATACGTAAAGGAAAAAAAACATACAAAAGAAGCTGCCTTTAATAATTTTATAGGCCAAAAGAGCATAATTTCGACTTAAGCATTAATCACATTACCAATTAACTAGCTTTTGCCCGCGGCTTCGCACGCGTTAAATTCGGAGTAGTTTAAGATAGATTTAAGCATACATAGGGACATAGGGACATAGGGACAGAGAAAGTGACTTTGTTTTATACTATGTAGTGATACACAATGATTTAATGAGGGAGTCGAGTCGGGATCCTTTCCTGCTCTGTTTTTCTACACAAATATTATAAAGAAAAAACTTTTGTAGTTTTGTATGTTTGTAACGTATTCAGGCAAAAACCACTAGACCGATTTCAAAAATGTTTTCACCATTAGAAAGCTGCAACATCATCAAGTAACACAGGCTATATATGTACTACTGGCGAATCCGGGGCAAACAGGATAAGGGACAAACAGAAATAAGGATCCGATAAAAACGGGAAACGTACCAGTGGCCCACCTCTGCAAGTATTCATGGGCTGTTCCTGCTAGTATTAAAACAACGCGATAAAAAAAATATTGATAAGAGTAAAAATAATTCAATAGAACAATAATATTTAAGATTTCCGTCGTCAGCGTAACCTTGTTTCCGGGAAGGTCGCGGATTTGACCTTTTGGTAACAAATTTATTCATGCCTTGTTCCAATGTTTGTGATTTTAACTTCTAATACAACACATTGGGTGTGTATTTTGAAAATCACTCGTTTCTAGCATCATATTTTGTAGTTGATTAAGTTTTAACCAAACTCTTTTATGAAAATTTTGCATGTGTTCGGTAGTAGTGTCAGTTCGATCCAACTTGGGAGATAGGATAGTTTTTATTATTTTAATTACGATGAAACTACCCGGGCGAAGCCGGGGCGTGCAGCAAGTGTATTTATATAATACTAGCTGTGCCCCGCGGTTTCACCCATGTTAGTCCATATTCCGTAGGAGTATCGGGATAAAAAGTTGCCTATATGTTATTCCAGTTGTACAGCTGTCTACATACCAAATTTCATTGCAATCGGTTCTATAGATTTTGTGCGAAAGAGCAACAAACACACACATCTTTACAAACTTTCGCATTTGTAATGAAAGTTCACAACTATCATATTCTACTAATATGATAAATGCGAACGTTTGTGAGGCGTTTTGTTATTAGTAGGATATTAGTGGGATAGGATAATTATTTAACGATTTTAACAAATAATCAAGCTATTTCATGTCAATGTGGATGATGACACATTTGCTACAAGGTCTTTTTAAGCTTTATGATCTTTTTTATTAATTACAATTACACTTTTTTAATTTATTTAGTGATAAAATGAAAGGAGGTGTAGGAAACACATATTTTTGAGTTTTTTATCTTAATTCTTAATTAAAATTTATAGCATTAAAACGTATCTACAAACCTTGTATATTTATGTGCGAGATCCCGTAGACTATGAAATAATAAGCTGATGTTGGTGTAATTTTGTATGCATACCTACTTGGATAATGAGAATCGTACCAAGTTTAGAACTTTTTAGTTCTACTACGACATCACACTAATAGTAAAAATGTGAGTTTGTTTGTTTGGACGTTTGTCCTTCAATCACGCTGAAACTACTGAACGGATTTTGATTCAATTTGATATATAGACAGCTGACTTGGGTGATAGGATACTTTTTATCCCGAATAAATACTACCTTGGGATATAACAGGTATCCAGGCGGAACCGGGACGAGCGTCATGTTTTGAAATAAAAATACAATTCTCTAAGTCTGAATCCCTATTGAATCATTCTTCTATATAACAAACTATAATTACATAAGGTAAATAAATGTATCGACCGTACTATATAAAAGAAGTTAGGAAAATCTTTGCACCGTTCGAGATAATATCGAGTGATTTGACAATAAAACCCCACAGCGTACTCGTCAGCGACCTATTTCGTAAGCACCTACTAATATAAATTCGGTTATTAATGTTAAACGGATTTTCAAGGAGTTATAAATATTGCGTATATTTTTATATAAACACTTACCATTTATTTATACATAAATTATAAAACGATTCATATTAAAAAATAGATATTTTTGATATTAAGGTAACAATTATAGAAATTTTCATTTTATATTTTATGAGGTTGTTTAATAATAAGCTATACATTTAATTTTATAATAAATTTATTTAAATTGACAAACTGTATTTACATATTATTCCAATAATACACAACAATACCATAATTAGAATGCCACTATGGTAATATGCGAAGCTGCTACTGATTTTTTTTAATTTTCGTAACTTTATATGTAATAACATGTTTTAAGATAATTTAAATATATTTTGTGATTGTTATTGGTAGTTTAAATTAGTCTGATTACGAATATTGTTTAAGATCCTTACCCAAAGGAACTTTTTTATTTTTGTCTTAAAAAAGGCAGTTTATTATAACTTAAAGGGTATTTCAGCTAAGTCTGTTGAAAGCTGTTTATTTGTACTGAATCCTTAGTGTCGCTAGTCGGACTCGCACACAACCATTTTTTTACTATTATTACATAGCATTATTTTATTACAAAAAAACACAACCCCTTCAGTTACATATATAAATATGTAGTTAGATATAATAGAACTTTATTTATATTTTTGATATCTCAGAGTACTTGGATGTGATTCGCCTTGGATTCATCTAGACGAAAGAAAATCTCTAGGGATAGCCTATGTACCCCACAAGGGACATGGAATTATATTTAAGAGTTTACAAGTCGCTTCCCACGTTCCTCCCTATCTATACATATGTCCCTGCTAAGATTTTTAAAACTACAAAACGGGTTTTGATGGAGTATTTTTTGATAGTTAGAGTGATTCATAAGGCAGGTTTATGTGTACATGTTTTTTTAGGTCATCAGAAATGGAGCTGGTGGGTCGCCTGATGGTAAGCGCTACCACCGCCCATGAACATTTGGAGAGGCGTAAGGTCGATAAAACAAACATATAATTCAACGCGTACGAAGCCGCGGATAAAATCTAGCAGTTTATAGAATTATAGTGTGCTAGTTAACTAAAAAAAATCCTGTATTATTGAGATTATGTTTATTAATTGTGTTTTACTTTTTCTTATTTATCGTCACCGAATCAAAACCTACTACTAATATTCGGCCACACGCACTAACGCGCTTAACTACTCCAAGAAATATCCTTCCTACTATCCTATCCTACTAATATTATAAATGCGAAAGTGTGTAAGGATGTGTGTGTGTGTGTTTGTTACTCTTTCAAAAACTACTGAACTGATTGCAATGACATTTGGTACGTAGACAGTTGGATAACTGGAATAACATATAGGCAACTTTTTATCCCGATGTTCCTACTGGATACGGACTTACACAGGTGAACCCGCGGGGCGCAACTATTATAAATAGATAACAAATAATAATATTTAACAAAAAACCAAACTGCCTTCAAATTGTCAGGAACTATATCAAATTTAAATGGGACCAAATGGCAGGTACGAATTTCAAATAAAGAATGATTTATAAAAATCGGATGAACCAGTAAAAAGTTATAACAATGACACCATAAAAATACAGTCGATACAGCCTCCTTCTTTTTTTCAAGTCGGTTGAAAAGAGGAGATGTTGCACTATGCGCTTAATTAATTTTCATTTAAATGAAGTTATGAGTTATTAAGTAATTAAACATTAATTGACGTTAATATCTTTTGTTTTAAAGGTTAATAGAAAAATATACGATAACTGAATCTTTTATTGGATCCATAAATCAATAATAAAGATACAATGGCTTAATTA
>NC_052114.1:744921-780247 GCF_012273895.1 Zerene cesonia
TTTTTGTTAATTGTTGTGTGTGTGTTTGATTGTGAATAAATGTATGTCTATGTCTATGTCTATGTCTATGTCTAATTATCAATTAATATGTATATCGTTATATAAATAACGTCATTGTTATTTAGTCATCTCATCTATCGTCATCTAGTCATAAACTAGGCATAACTTGTGCTAAAGTCTTATGTTATTGCAAATAAACAAACCACTTCTCAGCTTGTCTATGTCTCCGCAAAACTGTAAATACAGTCAGATTTAAATCGGATGGATTCATAATTACCGTAACATAGGTACTGCTTACAATTAACCGTACTATATTTCAATCGATTTTAATCCGTAAGAAACTGTTGTGAAATGATTGCATATAATGGGTTCAGTTTATTTAAAAATACTCAGAAATGGAAGCTACGCAAAAGGGGGACTTCCAATTTTTTCATTTTTCTTTCCTTTACTGTTATAAAGTTTTTTTATAGCAGCGACATCTATAAGAGTAATCAAATATCAAGTGGCCCTGCGAATTCCCTACTAATATTATATCCTAATATCCTACTATTGTTATAAATTACATTCACAAAAAAAAAATATAAATGCGAAAGTTTGAAAGGATGTGTGTATGTTTGTTACTCTTACACTCATTAGCCAACACTGCCGGCCGTCAAGCCCTTTAGAAGACAGGGTGTACTCTAATGGGAGCGGCACCCTTCCCGCCATATGTGCCTACAACACATCCGCTCATAGTCATACGACTGATTGCAGATAATTAAATAAAAAAAAAAAAAAAACTCTTACACGCAACAACTACTGAATCGTTTGCAATGAAATTTGATACGTAGATAGCTGAACAACAGGAATAACATATAGGCATCTTTTTATCCCTATATTCCTACGGAATACGCACTTACGCGGGTGAAACCGCGAGCGCAGCTAGTATAAATATAAAGTTATATGTTGTTGTTGTAGTTGTATCGGATCAATCGAGTTAAAACTCCACACTAATTTGTTATTTTCTGTTAAATGCCTCATTAGGCAACCGAATTTCGTAACAGCACCTTGGTCTTAACATTAATCCTCTATTTACATCTGTATTAGCCTTGACTTTTTCACGGTCATAGCGGACGCTACAATTACTGTCTATCTTGGACATATATGGTCATTGGACATATAGGAATGTCCGTTGGTACACGGATGTTAAGTTTCATTTTTATACACGTGATTATAATAATTATATATATACACTAGCTTCCCGCTCGCAGCTTTGCCCGCGTAGTCGCAGGAAAGATAGACCCGGGGTTTTCCTTGCATGCTCCCGTTTCGCGAAATTTCCGGAACAAAAACTCCTATGTCCGTCTCCTGGTTCTAAGCTATCTCTGCACAAATTTCCAGCCAAATCGGTTAATCCGTTCTTGAGTTATAAGTAGTGTAACTAACGCCACTTTCTTTTATATATATAGATAATTGAAGAAAAGAGAGGATAATTTACTGAGATTGAGGTATCTTTTTCTTTATTGAACTTAGGAGAATTGGATTTTGTGAGCATGCACTATAGTGCTATATTTGTAGATAGATTTTAGTATATAAAATCCATAATTTTTCATATTGCTTCGTTATAGTTTTGTTTTGATAACTTTTATTAAACTTGATTTGGAAAATCGAAAATTTATATTTAAATTACTGCGACCCGTTTTTTAACTGTATCCCGTAGAATATCGCGATAAAAAGTTGCCTATGTGTTATTCCAGTTATCCAGCTATCTACGTACCAAATTTCATTGCAATCGATTGAGTAGTTTTTGTGTTAAAGAGTTATAAACATCCATACATACATCCATTTATACTTACAAACTATCGCGTAGGATGCAGTTTTATTACAATGTAAAATAATGCATAAGGCCTTCAAATTTCAAAGAATGTATATCGCAAAATGTTTATATGAACGTACGTACGAATATTTTTGACGAACAAAAGTAGTTTATACCTCAAGGAACATTCTGGTAATAACTTTCCAATGAGAAAAATATTCGACTAGCTTTCCGCCCGCGGCATCGCCCGCCCATTTAAAATAAATGCTAATAGGAATATTTTTCACCGTGGTAGAAAGTAGCCAATGTCACTCTCTAGCCTCTCACCTATCTCCATATACCAAAATCACAAAAACGCTCCGTTCTGACGTGAAAGAAAGACAAACAAACGAACACACTCTCGCATTTATATAGTAAGGATGCTAAAAGCAGAAGCTGATTACGAAATATTCAAAATAAATAACTATATAAAAACAATAAAAACACGAATATTAATACAACCTTCGGAAACAATAGCTATTAACACTTTTAGCTTAATTAAAAGAATTAACAACATTCCAAACATCAATTAGCATAAACGCTTCGAAGAATTTTTTGTTTTGTTGATTAAATATTATTATTAACATTTATATAATCAATGCTTTTATGTCATTACGAATCAAGAATTAAAATACAACGTAATTTAAATAATTTGGAGACGAATTTTGTAATATTCGTGGAACTTTTGAAAAATATGAGTAACCAGCGGTCTGTCCCGGCTTCCCCCATGGTACATATATAGCCTATAGCCTTTCTCAATAAATGGACTGTCTAACATTGAAAGGATTTTTCAAATCGGCACAGTAGTTCCTAAGATTAGTGCGTTCAAAGTAACAAACTCCTCAGCTTTATAATATTAGTATAGATAACGATAAGGCCGCCTAATTTACTGTACTGTACTTTTTGCAATTATTGGTGATAAGGTTCGTTTATGTATAGTTTTATTAAAGAGTTATAAATAAAAGGTGTCCCGGCGAACTTCGCAACGCCATAGGATATTGTTTCGACATATTTTCCGTATCGTTCCCGCCTATTAAACTTTCCCTAGACCTCCACGGACATATCAAGACCAAAATAAAATAAATTTGTTCAACCGTTCTCGAGTTTTAGCGAGACTAACGAACAGCAATTAATTTTTATACATAAGATAAATAAATAAACATCGACGGAGCAAACGTAGAGACCTAAAAAGTAAATAAAAGTTATTTATTTCAAAGTAAATATCACTTCTACTGAAATTTGTTTAAGTTTTATATAATTAGCATTCTGAATAAAAAATAAAAAATGAAAAAATTTCAATAAAATGAGCGTTTTTCAAATGGATCCCTATAGAAACGAGTAAATTGATATAGGAAATTACTTAATAACATGAAAATACGAACAAAGTCACGCGCAGAAAGCTATCTATAATATATTCTGAAGTGATGCGCTCGATATAACTAAATTCCAATTACGATTCTAAAGTTTATAGCAGTGGTCGGCCATGAAGTTAAGCATACTCGATATAAGAGTAAATTACACCTCGCGACTGTATTTTTAATTTTGTTGTGTTATAACAGATTTTTTTTTATTCCCAGACAAATGTAACTAAAATGTTCTCAATTAGTTGCTTCCATATCTTTAAATATGGGATAGGTAATTTAAATATGACTATATATTTATATTTTAATGATTAGCCTATTGGTAAGCATAGTATAAGACTCGAGAAATCCCGTAATTTATTCTCTTTATTGCTAAGGTAATTGGAAGGTTTTTATGGAGAGAAAATAAGTACCACGAGTGAAACCGGGGCCGCTAGTTTCTTTCAATAAAAATTATAATTCAAATTCATAATATTTAGGAAAATACGACATATAAAATATATTTTGGCGAAGTAAATTTCCTTTCATAGACGCTTTGCCAAATTTCCCACAAACACTAGTTCTCTATATACTCAATACATATAGCCTTCATTGTATTTAATAGACATAACATAGCAGACGATACGATAAAAAATCGTAAGTAGTAAAATACATCCAACGACACTCGCTTTGCCCATAAATGCGAGTGGTAGGCGACGCTTAGAAATAATGTCTTTATTTCGATTAACGCCGGAATTATAAACAAAAACAAATTATACACACTGTACATTGATTGGTTTTTGAACGAACATGATTATGATTTTTTTCTGTCTACTTTAATAAACATTAGCTTTTGCCCGCGGATTTGCACACGTTAAATTCGGAGAAGTTCAATGAATGTTATTATACATATAAACCGGACTATTAAATCACTCAATGTATAAAAAAACATTATTCCGAAATTAAATAATTGCTAAAAGGTACAATACCTTTACTATATGACCCAGTGATAATTATAAGAATTTAAATTGTCATATAATAGCGTATTATTTTATTTTCTCTAGTGTCTCATTCATACATAGCTTCCCCCCGGCTTCACCCGTACATATTTTTCTCCCCATAAACCTTCCCTGTGCCTTAACAAAAACATAGAAAATAACTGTGTTGGTCGAGCCGTTCTCGAACTTTACTCTTATCAACACATTTATCGATTCATTATTATTTGTATGTGTTAGACTCTCGTAATATAATTAGACTTTATATTATACTTCAAGTTTGTAATAATTCTGTTCCGAAATGTTATTCATGCCACAGATAATAAACTATAGTCCATACTCATGATACTTATGATGATGACTTGTGCTCTTTTGCCAGTTAATTTAAATTCAAATCCATGTTATAATTATACTTGTCCCTTTGTAGAAGCTGTATTGTAAGATAGTTACACATTTGTACATAAAATTACCAATATAATTTCTTATGGTATACAAAATGCTTGAAAACTTGGGTAAATTTTGATTTATCATTTATAAATTATAACGTCTAACACAACCATATGAAAGGGAGAAAAAGTTGCATAAAAACTTTTAGCTTTGTATGTCCAAATCTTCTTGTAAAGGTCTAAAAACCACATAATATTTAGCATTTTATACCTTTAAGTATAATACAAATTCTATGGATAAACGCTACTTAATTTAATTTCAGTGATGGCCCAGTGGTGAGCAGGCAAGCGTGCAAGAGATAAATTGATTTTACACTTTATCTGCCCGGTGGCTTCACCCCAAAACGGAACACTATTAAAGAATAAAAGATAATTATCATATGGCGGGATTCCAACCCGCGTTGTCGAAGCGGGATCACGTATGATGCGGACTCGAATACCGCTTCATGATCAAATTATTTCTATAATATATATAAATCATTTATAAAACATTTCAATACTATAAACTAAAAATTTACTTTAATCTGCCGCCTGCTGAGAAGGACTGTTAAAAATGTTGATCGGCGTATATTTTTAATAAACACTATTTATTTTATTAAATAATATATATTTAATAGATATAATTACAAAGAAACATAATTTTTCAGTCAACATTTTACATCGGAAAGCGATGATAATTTATTATAATTAAAGCTCATTCAATCAAATCAATGATAAGTTATATTAAATAAATGATCTTACATGTTTTGAAGGTTGATGACGTTTTATGATGATTCCGATTGCAACACTGTCATTAGTTTTTAAGTACACAGTTCTTAGTACATAAAGTTATCTTGTTAAATGATATTCAGCGTATGTCATGAATTGCACAGTAATTGCTGTCTTCCTTGGAATTTAGATTCTAATTGCTGATAATCGGGTTTGCTTGCTGCTCTTTTGTGTCACACTACAAGTCGTCTATTAGTCTTGAAGTTTCGGCGATTTTTTTTATTAGTCGATAAATTAGGTTTTTTTCTTATATTGACGTAATAACATTAAAAATTAAAGACATTTTAACGGATTTTAAACGCGATTTATTCATTATAATATTATTAACCCGACGTTTCGAATACTTTACAGCGAGCGTTGTCACGGAGAGACTAAGTCCCCGTGATCACGCTTAAAAAGTATAACACTCGCGTAAAGTCAAACACAAGTATTAAAATTGATTCTATATAGATACTACAATTAATTAGCCATATGCTTAGAAGAGGTATGCATTTATAGATAGCAAATATTAAATGGGGTCATAAAATTAGAACGAATTACGGCAAATCGATTGAACGACGCGTTTATTAAAAAAAAGGGTTTCATAATATTGAATAATGAATAAATTACGATTTCAACAATAAAAATAACCCTTACTTGGAATAAAAAGATACAATAATAAGGATAGATGAAAATTTATACAAAATATTTGCAAAAGTAACTATCTGTATGTTTGCCTCTTTTTCACGCCTGATACACTAAACCGTTTTAGGTGTAATTTGGTACGTATATAATTCAAAACGCAAGAAAGTACATAGGATAGTTTTATCCCGGAAATCCCACGGGTACGGGAGCTGTGTGGGGGAAAACAGTGGGACTGTCTATCTTTTCCTTTACGCGTAGTAACGCGAAGGCTAGTATGGACATATATTTCAGTTTGACATGCAAATATATCATCGTATTATTATTATATTATTCATTCGAATTAAGCAATGTTTACGCATCAAATATTTCAATGATCCAGCTATCGCAGTGATTCAGTGATAGAGTTAGCGACGCTGATTATTTCACTAGAGGTTTCGGGTTCGATTACTGCATTAAAAAATGTTTGTCACTAGGAAAAGGGTTTAATATAAGGGAATGAAGTAAGATAGAAGGATAAAAACAAAATGTACGTTTAATTTTTTCGTATCCAGACTGCACATCACTCCATTTTTAACCCCCAATACGTGAATGAAATTTTACGTGTCTTGTGCATGTGTGTGTATGTCTGTGTGTGTCTGTAGCATCGTTACTCCCGATCGAACAAACCAATTTAATATTACCTGTTTGTATTTAAATTGAATTTATTTATAAGTACATACTAGCATAAAAGTATACTCCATAACATCAATGTCCTTTTACAATCAATCAAACGCTTCAAACGTTCAAATTGTAGGCCATATGTCAATTTTATTTCATTAATTTTTTTTATTTGAATATCTCTGCATAATAAATTTGACTCATTGCGTATCATTTAGTTTGTGTCTGCAACCGTTTTATCATTAAATTAAGCAAATATTATAACTGCGTTATAACCTTCGTACGAGGTAGTAATTTTGTTTTTAAAATGTCAACAATCTTTGAAAGAATGACTAGGTAATATTTTTTTCTAGAAACAGAAATCATGCACGAAACCAAGGCTCGTCGTTGAGTTTATTCTTTAATATTAAATAGCCTCCGTATAATTAAGACCGTATCCAATAATTGGTATCTGGCAGTCAAGCATGCTTCGGCACGAATTGGGCCAGCTTGCACCAGGAAAGTACCACAGTTCAGCAGAAAACCGGAGTGAAATAATAACATGCTATTGTGTTTCGTACGGTGAGTGGGGGAGCCGGAGGCCCGTTTCCTTTTTTTCACCCCTCCCTGTTCATTCCTTCTTTCCAGTCATCAATCCTTTCTTGTCACTCACTTTTCGCTTAAAAATGGGCAGTGCATTAACAGAGGTCTGAGCCTCTGTGAATGTTCATGGGGGGTGGTGATCCCTAACCATCGCCGGTTAGCGATCACCGATTTCCGGTTCAGCTAGTTATATTATGTGAGGGATTCCAAAGCCTATAACACAGCTTGAACTAACATCGCTTTAGCTTCTACAAATATAATTGTACTATTTTAATGGTTTAGTAAAGATATATTTTTTATTATTGTATGTGTCACCGTTAGATTGTAAAGATCGTTAGATTACAATCTATCTAGCGAGATTGTAAACTATCGATAGATTGTGAACCGTATCATTATGATTGCAATTTGACTCATTATTCTTCGCTATATTGTAATCTACCGAAGTGAAACCGTTAAATTACAATCTGTCCCGCGTCAATTTGTCAACTGTCTGCAAGTTCTTCCCGATTGGTCGGTCTCATTGTAAGAGCGACCAACCACGACCAACCGTTCTATGTCCCCGTAGAGTTAGAAATGAAATAGATAACCTAACCTAACCTAACCTAACCTAATCATATTTTTTACGTCTTGATTTGATCGTTCTATACTTCCTTGGCTTTGCGGATATCTTGGTCTTCCATTAACTATGTATTTTACAAGCAGGCCGGATTTTATGCGAAAGACATAAGTTATTTTCAAGACAAAATTAATTTATAATCACGAAAACATAGTTTTTTTGGATTACTAACGTGGCCGTCTTGTCACTACATTATGAAGAATGCTTTGAAAAACCCGTTTCTATACAATAATCACAGGTCAGAGTTGATTGAATCTGAACTGATGGCCTTTGAGACTCGAATTGCGTAGCCCAATTTTGCGATTAGAAATTATACAATCACGACAAATATTTCTCGAATGGTCTGTTTACTCTGAGATGCATACAGAATTCACAATTATTTATTGTATAATACGCTCCAATATTTATATATCTATTAGCGTAAGATAGTTGCGTAATCGTATTACCATTTATTACAAAATTTAGTCGAAATGTTAAACCTTACCTGTGCCTTGACCTTTTTGTTTAAAAAATAAGTGAAATTTGTTTTGCGGTGCTTCATATAACTAGATAATTATACGATGATTTTGAATGAATTTTTATCCATAATTGTTTCTATTTAAGTTCTGTAGAAGACATGACTGAAACTTCGTTGACGTGGAAGTTAAATATTTACTATCTAAATTTTGTATGTTTGTAACGTTTTCACGCAAAACCTGTTGGACAGACAAAAAAAATATTACACCATTTACAAGCTACAACGTCACCACATGTGCTGGGAGAAGAGCTATTAGGTAATATACATAAGCAATAGTAAGAGTTTACTTCAAAAGTTTTGAGTTTACATAAAGATTTCGAGACAAACTTTTTTATCTTCGTCAAGGAGGCGTGCTATTGTTATAATTATATATTATGTGTCTGTGTGTTGCGTTGTAACTCCAAAAGTTCACCCCTTCTCCTGTTTTGAAAGGAAAATCTCGTTCGTTATTAGACGCGTCAGCGAAGCCTCTACAAAATGTAAAGATCTAAATTAAAATGTTATTGGTCTTTTGTCGCCCTGAGACCCTCAAGAAAGAGGAGGTTCAGATTCCCTTTTAACAAATACTGTATCACCTAGAACGATGCTTATTACAGTATGAATTGCTGCTTGTTTTTGTAATATTTGTATATTATCATTTATCATTATCACTAATGGTATAATCTCTATAGAAGTATTCCATAATCGGGCTATTTCAGTTTTAATAGGATGGTATATCCTTAAATTTTCAACTTCGGTTGGTACGTAGACAGCTGGACAACTGGAATAACATACAGGCAACTTTTTATCCCGATATTCCTACGGGATACGGACTTACGCGGGTGAAATCGCGGGGCGCAGCTAGTTTATCTATAATTATACCTCACCAGACCCATTATTAAAAAAAAAATATTTTTACATAACACACACTTTCAATGTACAAAATCTTTTGTTTTTGCTAATAGCTTTTATGACCAATTCATGAATATTCATATTAAAGTAATATGGATGAAGTATGCATAATTACGACATAGTACAATTATTATGGTACTTCATTAACTTTTACAAATGATATAATAAACTTTTTATGCATAATTTCGTCGATGTAATTAATGTGGAAGCGAATAGCTGGTTATACATCAGATGAGAAGATTATCAAACTCAAACATTTATTTATTTAATTAGACTCCTTCTAGAAGCACTTTTGATTCGTCATAACACAGTTTTAACATTTACCGCCGGTTCAGCAAGCAGTTTTTACAAAGAGTCGGCAAGAGACAAGTATATATGTAGAATCAGATCAGATCTCATCTACAATCAGATTTAACCAATTACCCAAACAATCTCACCAGTAAAAGCCATATTATTCTAGTGAGACATTCTGGCTATAATTAATGATGTACTTTTTGAACCGAATTCAAAAAAGGAGGAGGAATTAATTGATTTGCATTTTTAATTATTTCGTGATTGTTACATTATCAGTTTATTACTGAGTGAATAGAATTTGTTGTCTATTTTTTTATTTGAAGACTGATGGGTACTTTTTAGTTTTTAAGCTGATAAATATGAAGGCGATATAGATTTTTGTTATACATAATTATTCACTGTCAAATCAACTGGATTCGGGGCGAAAACTCCTTGATTAATTTTAAAAATACTTATTTAATATAAGCTACCTTATTTTTTATTCCGCTCTGAGCGGCCCTGCTACCGCTCTTTCATTCTATTTTGCCGCTTTTTTTTATTTTCATTATATAAAACAAAAGCGGCACGAGACTGTGTCAATTGCACGAATCACAACTGAGACCGACTGCATGATTTCTAATTCATTAGATTTATCCCTGCTATCGTAACCTTCACAACTTAAGAGATACGTAAAAATATTTAAAAAATATAAATATTCACTAAATCGTATTTATTTACATTCCTTCCTATTATTATTTTAATAATAAAGCTTTATGAATAAACAAACAGTATATTAGATTTACAAATCTTGACCTCGATACATTTATATGATAAAAGATTTATTTTAATCGGTTCATTAGCTAAAATAAAATCGTTTTAAATACATAATAAAACGTTTTTTTTTTATTTGTTTGGAGGACATTACTTGTATTGTTGTTTGTAGATGTAGTATTGGATGTAGTCAACATGTAGACATGTATCGAACCTCGTCTGTTTCCCTTCGTTGACACCAGCAGACAATATGCAGATAAATTGAAAAATCATTTTGATTTCTGCTCGTGTTGCTCGAACCCTTGACTTTTTAAACTAGGTCTGAGGTTCCAACCACTGAAACCAACGCTCTTAGTAGACCCTATACTATATCTTATCTTTTTAAATATATAATTGTATGAACCCTGAGCAATTTAAAAAGAGAAATACTCGTGACATCTTGATCGGTGGATGGGTCAAGGTTTATTGACCGCATGATTTTGTTATTCCTCGAATTTAAACTCTATTCAACATTAAGGTTAAGTATGATTTTGGAATGTCACGATTTATTTATATAGAGCTATGTATGGCACATATAGCTACGTGGTAAATAGCATTGAAGTGACAACTTCTTTTCATTATTAGACTGCTAAGGGGTAAGCAGTGTTTCTTAGAGAAAATAGACCCGTAAAAATAACAATAAACAATAATTTATTTATCAAAAAATAAAGAATAAAAACAGATAACCCCCTTTTAATTATCAAATCCTTTAATGTATTAACTTCAAAAGAGTTGAGAAATTTAGATAGAATAGATATAATTTGATAACGAGGCGGGATTCGATAAAATTTCTCATATATAAAGCATTTCAATGCTACGAAACTAAAAATTAAATTCAAAGGAGTTGTTTGTTTTTCTTTTCTTTCATCGATCTGTGTCTATATCAATTCTGATGAGGCCAACTCGTACTAAAGAAGGCAATCATGAAATAGAACAATGTAATTGCTGTATTTAGTATGTTAAATGGAGGAACAGGATCAATTTCCTTACCCTTCCCAGTCCATTGATTTCCCTCGTAATTCCTTTCAGTATTCCTTAACCTTTTAAAATCGGCAATGGATAGAAAAATTATCAGGCTAATTGCCTGAACTTTCATTGAAGCTACTATATTTTGAATTATCCTCGAAGTACATGTATGTACATCATTGTTAATACTTATCACCATTGGTCAACTTAAAAACATATCCCGTAAATTAATCACATCACTGAGTTTTTTTGAACCAGCCCAATTTTGACTTTATGATCGCATCCGTTAATGCATCCGCTATAGCAAGCTTCTTGTAATATGACCTATTCTCTGTAGCAATGCGTAAAAAATATAAATTAGCTATGTTTTACACGCGGATCTGCATTGTGGTTTTATGAATCATTGGAATTATAATAAATAACATTCAAAATCAAATTAAACCTCAAACATTTATTCATACACTATAATCACACTTCTTGCATATACATATGAATGGTCATAACACAGTTTTAACATTTACCACAGGTTCAGAAAGTAATTTTTAAAGAGAAGATCATTCAATGTTATAATAGATATCAAATGCAATACAACACAATACTTTTTATTTTATACACACCACACACTAAAAAAACTACACGAAAAAATTACTACGTTATTTAATAATAATAATATCGTATTTATATTAATCTTTTAATACATCATCATAATTATCAGGCCATATTTGCTCAAATTATATTGGCTGGGACACAGGACGCCTATGAGGGTTCAGGCCACAAACCTCCACGCTTACAAGTGCGGGCTAGCAGATTTCACATGTCGTCTTACTATTTTTTATTTTATTTAGCTTGTAACATGCAGTCGGTTAATTATATGATAATGGTAAATAAATAGTATTCACAATATCATGTAGTAACAGATCATTAAGCTTTATAGAATCTTATTATTCAGTTAAGAGCTTCTTGAGAGCTTAATTAAATTAAAAGATACGGCCTCGCAAGTCTAGTGGTAAATTTCTATAACTATAGGTCGAAAGGTCTGGGTTCAAGATCCGGGTCGATCAAACACAATGTAAATATATTTGCTAATTTAAAAATCAGCTTGCAGTATTACATACGTACAAATGGACTGTCATAGATCTGCGCCCAAATTTCAGCCAAATCGATACAATAAGTTTACAATACAAATATCCGAATATTGAATTCCAACTATGGAATATAATTAACGAATTTAACAGCATTTTTAATATCCGTTCGAATTGGTTCAGCTCAGCACCGGTAAAGTTACCACACTCCCATAGAAGATCGGAGTGGGGTAACTTTACTTTTACTTTACTTTTTTTTTATGGGTGGAGTAGCATGGGAATCTAATCTGTTTCATGCGATGAGTGGGGGAGGCACAGGCTTCCTATTTCTGAACCATTGCAGTCTTTTAATTCTTTCGTCAGTCGTCTCCTTTTCCCGCACTTTTAAAAGTAGAATATGCCTTTGCACAGGCCCTACAAATGCTATAGTCTATCACTAGTCACATAGGCGGTGGTGATCGCTTACGGGTTAACCACCAATTCTGATAACCGCTATAATATAATGAAACATATTTTGTTTATGTAACTCCATATTAAAAAATATTTTTTAAGTAGTAAGGATCAAACTATTTACATAATAATTAGGGTTGCCAACTGGGTCATTACATTTATCTTATTAATATTTCGAACAAAATCAATCTATTGACAAAATAACACTTTAGTTAAGGAGGTTGTGATTGACATTGAGGCCTACTCAATAATAACAGTAGCTGTGTAAGCTTATTTAAATAAATGATGGTTGTTAAAAAATATATATGTAATCAGTTTAGTATAAGAGCTAGTGACGATATTAATTTTTAAAGTTAAATGTATGTATCATTATACGCTATGAGTCAGCGATGGACAGACAGTCAATTATAATTTGAAATATTATGACATAACATTATTTGTGGAACACAGCTAGTAAAATCATAAGTTTGCGAACGAATTTTTGATGGAAGGTTTTAAAACATTCATGGA
The DNA here is from genome assembly GCF_012273895.1 of Zerene cesonia. Classification (NCBI taxonomy): domain Eukaryota; kingdom Metazoa; phylum Arthropoda; class Insecta; order Lepidoptera; family Pieridae; genus Zerene; species Zerene cesonia. The sequence continues at coordinate 758,283 of NC_052114.1, forward strand.
ATTGATAAACGTACTTTAAATACACTAAATATTGAGAAGTTTGATGTAATAACCAGTTTTTTTTTATTCTAAAATAGATTTCATAGTTTAAATTAAGTAATTTTTACAGTTTAATAAACATTTGAATTAAATTCCTTCTGCATACTGAAACACATATACTACTGTTAAAAATCAGTAGCAAAAAGAAGACATAAAAAAGTCGATCATTAACCTATGAAATGAGCCTAGCTTAACCTACTCGACGAAACAGAGGGACAATACAACACACAAATAAAAACGTTCACCATCTCTCAGTATAAGGATTCACTCACAGCCATAACGTTATATATGATAGAGGGGAGGTGCGCAGGCGCAAAACGTTCCGTGTCGCGACCCCAGAGAGTCGCGTGTGTTGTGATATGCAGTGAGTGTGCTGATGAACATGGTGAGCTTTTTAATTAGCGAAATGTAGAGTTATTTTGCGATAGACAGGACTTATATAGATGTACAAACACATAGACTAGAATATATATATGGCAATTTTAAGGTTGATGTCAAGACCTACCTTTATCTTCAATACATACGATTATTTTTGTCTAAAACTTATCAGTCATTATCGATGGCATTTACCGGAGGTGAAATTAATTGAAGCTTTAAATTTTTTTGTTTAAATTATTTATACAGTAGCCTGTTATTACATCAAATACATATATAATGCACTAATTTTATATATAAAAATTAAAAAAGCGAGATTTTTTCCGCTATAGTTTTAATACTATATTTTACATAGCATCTATTTAATTATACCAAGCCTATATATAATAGGTGCACAACCTCATACGCGTCAGAACAATTAACTGTCTCACATAAACTTTCCTATCCCTACGCGAAAGTAACTCGGTCTGTCTCTCTTTTTCTCACCAAACCACAAAAGCGATTTAAAAGAAAATTGGTACACAGACAGTTCTAGGAAACTGGGGAACTATACAAGTAAAACCACGGGACTGTATATCTTTACCTTTTTAAATAACAAAGGGTAGCCTAAAGCGAAGCCCTGAGAGGAAAACTAGTTTAAATAACAGTAGAGATATTGAGTTAACGATAAGCCTTTTGAATCATAATACCATTACTTGAAATTAAATAATACTAGGTGAAATTATGTTCTCACAATGTTTTAAAAAATCAACAACTGCCTAATATGCCTTTAGTACTTGTATTATATTAACGTTTGTAAGAAAAAACTCGCAGAACTCGAAATATATAAAATATAAATGAAAATGAATCGCTAAATGTTGCTAAGCATAAAACTCGAGAGCAGCTCGATCATTTCGGCAAATTGTTCTTTTGACGTTTTTTGGTATAAGGGAAGTTCATATGGAAAGTTAAAATTTACCACAGGTGAAGCGGAGCTGACCTCTAGTTCTTAATATTTCCCGGGCTTTTCTTTTATTATTAACAACGGATCAAAGAGGTACAGATATCGGCCAATCTATACTAATATTATAAAGCTGAAGAGTTTCTTTGTTTGTTTGAACGGACTTATCTCAGGAACTACTGGTGGATTTGAAAAATTCTTTCAGCGTTAGATAGCCCATTTCTTGAGGAAGGCTATAGTCTATATATGTACCAGGGGTAAATCCGGGGCGGACCGCTAGTGGTAAATAATCACTAATGTACTAAATATTTAGACCTATCTTATAAATCTTACACAGGTATTACGTTTGTTTTCTTCTCACAATCCTCTGCTGCAACACACATGGCTATAAGTCACATTGATCCATTAACTTGATAACAAGCCATTTCAAGCTGAAGTACATTTAACTCACTATATTATTTAGCATATCAGCACGTAAACGAACTGCCGAAATTACATATGTGGATGTAGAGCAATGACCTAATTCTTTAATCGCGCAATTGAAATTTCTTCGTCACAGCACTAATTCTGGGACCTACATAGTAAATTATGTTTTAAGAAATCACCGTTAAGTCAATTTTCTATGTTTTCTTTTCTTTGTATTTAAAAAAAACAAACTCAAAAATTTATTTATGTAATTAGACTTCTTATAGTAGCACTTTTGAATCGTCATAACATAGTTTTAATATTGACCACCAGTTCGGAAAGCAGTTTCTACAGAGAAGAGCCGGCAAGAAACTCTGTAGTTGCTCTTTTGAAATAATATCAATTACATTTTGATTCTACATAATATGTTATGTGTAATTGATTTCAATATCGATGTTGTAACCAACGGTTTCAATTTCAAAACACGGAATGCTCGTAAATAATAAGAAAATACTAGTTTTATAATTTACAACGCATGATTTATGAAGAAAATACCAGGTGATGAACCCAGGTCATCGAGTTACATCCTAACATTCACGAAGTTTTAAAACGTGTTGCTTAGAGTCAATCATGTAATTTTGGAGCTAGCTCAGACTATTTGCCTGAGTCCTATTGGATAATTACGTAATACAGTAATTGCACTGCAGCGAATAAATTGTTAATAACAATATGTTTGTTTCGTTTTGATTTCTTCTATCTTTGATAATAATGTATTTTTATTGCAGATTTTGATGAATATGTCTTAGTACCTAGGTCAGAAAATACGTAAAAGTTATCTTAAACACAAATAAATTGTAAAAGATTAAATTTTTTTGTTCATAAAGTAAATTTTGTTGTTTTGCTGAATAAATAATTGATTAATAAATAAAATATTATACATACATGTTATAAATAATTTGTAAGAGGACAATATCTATATAACATGCATTTCCAAATTATCCACTTAGTTTATTTATTGTTATTGTAAATAAGTTTAATAGACGCTCAAACCACGTCGGTGTAAAATTTACTAAAAAAAAAGTATGGCAAATAAGCTTCTATGAGAACGTATAAATATGCGGGCTATTTGATATCAATACCACCCACCGTTCCTTCTTTAAATTTCCTTTTGTAGAAAAAGGTATCCGTTTGAAACAAAAGTGCCATAAAAAAACTTACAAAATAGGTCCCTAATAATATAATAGCCACAGTTAATTATACACAGGCTTTTAATAATAATACATACACGTAAAGTGAATTAAATCACGATGAAAATTTAATTTATTTTTTCACAAGCTTTCCGCCCGCGGCTCCGCTCTAGTTATCAATGGAGAAGATTGACTGAGCGAGCTTTTTATAGCATAGTTTTTTTTCCCGTGGCATATGTCCATTATTGGATTTCACACGATCTTCGAATAAAATTTCATCCAAATCTCAATGGTTCAGGCGTGAAGTAAAGACAGATGGGTTTCGCATTTATGTCATTAGAAGGGAATGTACAAGGTCTTCTGAATTACAAAAAATGACTATTTTAATATGGCTCAAAGCCATTTCTACCGGCCAACCTTTTGGAAGAACACAAAACATTTTCTAATAAATATATTAAGGAAGCCTATAAGTACATATATTTATTTGTCAATAACAACTTATTTACATATGTATTTTGCTAGTTTCCTTATTTCAAAATTATCATCAGCAGGCTTCCATAGCTTCCTTAATAACCAAGTTAGTCCAAATATGATGATTGACGATTCGTTATTATCTTAAAAGCGTTTTGAAATCAATTGTCATATTTGTGAAACCGGACTACAATAAAGCTGATGCCACCTTAACATTTATGAGAATGTGCTTACATAATTTTCTTGTTGAGAAACACGTAATCCGAACTGAAGTTCATTTGCCAGTATCGCATATTTTTGAAATGACATGAAATAACTACTTACAGGCTAAGCATTGTTCTGATAGGGCGATTAAATTAATAAATATAGGTATGAAAAACTAGAAAAAAAGGTTAATGATTAAATCAAATAAATTTCACTTGGTATACAGAGTAATTTAATCCTGGCTATGAAAATAGCATAGATAACAATTTTTGTTTATCTTTATTTGTATTTGACTGTATGTCTGTTCGTTCGTTAAGCGATGTTAAGTGACTTTCATTAGCATATAAGCTGATGTAGTGAGGTAAGGATACTTAATATCTGTATAAAAGTAGCCTAAGTAGGTTTCTCCCCCAGGAACGTTGGGATTCAAAGCATAACCTCAAATGAAATCGTAGCACGCAGTTAGCCGTTAATACCAAAATATTTATATCAGATTTCAAACTTGTTTTGATTTTTTCAATTGTCTTAGTCTTTTTGTAATATATAATTAGCTTAAATGCTTGATTCTGGCGCCTGGGGACATAGAAGTTGTAAATTATGACATTAATTAATTTGATCAGTATTCTGTTCCCTTTATTCTTCAAATACTTGACCTGCAAAAGAAAGAGACATAAGATATTATAATTATTAAGAACAATGTATAAGTGGGTACGGATATATATGTAATTTTTCATGACTATTGTACGATATTAAAATCAATAAGTAGGTAATATATTCAACAATAATATGCTTTTGTTGCTTTCGGGATTGTACTGTTTTTATCTATTTGATATGGCCATCAACTCCATCAAATATAATTAATTTGATATAAAAATTTACATACAAAAATTTATGTAAGAGAAGAACCACTCATAAGCACTTCGTTCCAAGGGTGAAAATATTTAAATGCCATAATAATAAATTGCACATTAAAACAAGATATTATAATGGAGTACATTTAAAGTAAAAAGCAATAAAGAGATGACGTGACGCAACGTTAAGAAAGGTCAGGCACACGCATCGAAAACAAATACATCTTTGGCGTGATAAATTTTGCGAGTAGCGTGCGACCTAGGGACCACATTTTTATACCCGGTTTTAACCGACTTCAACACAGAGGTCCCCAATTCGGTTGCATTTTTTATGTTTGTCACTTCTTACTGATGATCCGATTTTGATGATTTTTTTTTATGAAAGCTGGTGCCTCCCGTGTGGCCCCAATTTAAGTTCTGGTTCTGATAATTTGAAAGCAATTTTTTAGTATATTCAATATTAGTTATATTCAATATTCAGTCAGTATATGATTTATTTCGAATATTTATTTTTAGGGTCATTCCAACTTTGCACCATTTGCGATATTCTAATTCAAATGATGTTTGAATTGTGTCTATAAAATGTTTCTACTCTATTCCAATTTAAATGATAAATGCGATAGTTTCATTTCATATGTTTGCAACCGTATAAGGAAAATGCTAACAACTATTTAAGACCAGCTGCGCCCCGCGGTTTCACCCGCGTAAGTCCGTGTCCCGTAGGAATATCGGGATAAAAAGTTGCCTATATGTTATTCCAGTTGTCCAGCTGTCTACGTAGCAAATTTCATTGTAATCGGTTCTGTAGTTTTTGCGTGAAAGAGCAACAAACACACACACATCCTTACAAACTTTCGCATTTATAATATTAGTAGGATTAGTGGGATTTAAGTAACATGCCATATTCTTCTGGATTGTCTTTTATATATAAGTTTTATAATGTAACGATATTTCGATTAATGTCATAAAATGATGAAATATTCTAGAAACTATTATTATTGATATTATTGATACTATATTAGGGCTCTAAATTAAATCTAGAGATGTTTTTCGTATCTGATAATGTCAAATAACAACACGTTTACACACTAAAAGTTCTACCGCTGTAATAACCAACCGACCTGAAACAAATTTTTCAAAATCCTGATAGTTTATTTGGGCACATTAAAAATCATTTGCACAAAATTTTGCAGCCATAATATTAATGAATGTCACTTTTATCATTCTAAAGTCCCACTCCGTACTTACATGCTGAAAATATGCTTAAGAATGCTAAAGACACCCACACATCAGAGAACCATTATGTCATGTGGTTCAGATTTCGTGGGTGGAATGGAAGCGGCATCCTCAACGCGAAGGTCGCCGAGTTGAGTTCACGAAACTATGATGACATTTAGATAGTTATTTGAATAGGATAAGTCGTTTTTAGCTATAATTTATGTTTTTATTTCCTTTTTGGTATACATATAATTCAATAAGTCTAGGAAAATGTGACCATTCTTAAGTAAAACATAATTTAAAATAAGTCATACCTTTTTACTTTGCAAATGCTAAAATACCCTGTTGCTAACCTTTTTACACTTTAACGTGAAACCATGATGTACTGTTTCTTATATAAAGAGAAAGTACTTACATACAATTTTTAGGTAAAGTTTTGTATCTCAACTTTAATGGAAAGTAGTGAAATATATTAGACTATATATATACACAGTTACTTATGAAAAGATTTTATATGGACTGAGGCAATGATTTGACGGATTTAATAGCAAACGGTATGATATATTATAATTATATATATAATATATATGCAATTAAATAAAAATATACAATTATCAATATAAAACTAAACGACTAGTTCTATAAGATATACATGTATATTCCGCTTTATTATATTGTAGGCTAAACTACTTTTTATCTACGTACTAGCGACATGCCCCGGCTCCATCCGAGTAGTCATTTATCGAAATAATATAAACTACACTATCATGGAATAAACTGCATATGATGTACAAATTTGATTAATATCGGTTGAGTAGTCTAGGAGTCCATCGCGGACAAACAACGTGACACGTAATTTATATATATTAAGATTACAAGTAAACTTTATGAAGCTCTGAGTGATGACATAGGTCAGATTGTTGACGCAAGGCTTCGAGTGGCCCATACTGAACACAGGATGTTTTTATTTTCATTGATTATATATTAAAGTATTTTTTGCGTTGTCTACTGATGATGGACGTGACGTCACTACACTATGGAAAACATAGATATGTTTTGTATACATTTTACCAGTAAATGTATTATTTGATATGATACCATATTTAATTTTTAATGTACCATGCTTATATTCACAGTACTGCACATGTGCGCACTAATTGTCGGAATTTTATATTTAGCTTATCTAAGTTATCGATTAATCGCAAATTTATATAAATGTGTGATTTAATTAATTTAGACTTAATAACTTTAATTGAAGCGTTAGGTGCGCGCTCTTCCTGTCGACCTTTGTAATAAATTGAGAACACTCTGTATAATCTAACGAGTGAGTTGTTCCGAGATACGTTTTAATTATCTTGTCATTTGTGTTTCTTTGTAGAAACATATTGAGGACGTGCCAAGAATCATTTATGTAAGAGTTGATTCATTCTGTAATCTTTAAATAGTACACTATTGAAATAATATAAAAAAAAAATTCAAAAGAAAAGCTACATTCGATATACGGCTTCAGACATACTCTCTAGTTCTCAAAATATCAAATTGTTAGTGTTTATAGTAAAATATAATAAGTATTTTAAACTTTATGATTATTGGAAACCTTATAAGTACAAAAAAATAAAAAAATCAGAATATCTTCAATAGCCGAAGTATTCATTTATTCTATACATATAATACATATTATCTAACAATGAAATTGGCCATATCGATTTTTCATATGTAATTAAAATAATTCCATACTACGATGAGTAATAAGTACCAGGGCCACACGAAGTTACAGGCGTTGTGTAAACATCATTACAGTAATTTTAAAGGCATCGTATTTCACACTCATATTTGTAAAGCATCAAATTACACATTGTATTATATAGGTATAATTATACACATAAAATCGTGCATAAAGTCAAACAACGAATAGAAGTGTACACGTTCATTGACACAAATGTTATCTTTTGAATTAACAAAGGGCCGGAGATAAATTGAGGGAGCCATGAACAAAAGATCTTTTCGCGTTGAAGAAAATTTTACTGGTCGACTGGAAGTTACGAGTTACAATAGTGTGCTAGTAACGGGGCGCGAGTTAGACGCTTTAGCGATTTTGCTTGTACTGTCAACGTGTTTTGACATCTGATTGAGTTTTTAAGAACGGTTATTCGTTTTTATGAATAGTTGGTGATACTTGAATATTTATATTGTTTACTACAAATACACTTTAAGTTTAAATAATTGTTGTTTTAAAATACGTGGAAATTTGGGATAAATTTCATTTTTGCTGTCAAATTTTTTTTTGTTAATCTTTTACTAACCATTCTTTCGTAATATTTAAATTGACAATGAAACGTATACCTATTTATATATTTTAAAACACTGTTTTTATTGCTTGTAAATAATCATCATCATCATCATCATCAGCCCTTATATGTTCCCACTGCTGGGACACAGGCCTCCTATGAGGGTTCAGGCCATAATCCACCACGCTGGCCAAGTGCGGGTTGGTAGATGTCACATGTCGTCGAACTTTTAATTCTTGGACATGCCGGTTTCCTCACGATGTTTTCCTTCACCGTTTAAGCAGTGGTGATGTTATCAACATGCGCAGATAAATTGAAAAATCAATTTATTTCCTGCACGCTCGCCCGGTCTCGAACCCTGACTTATCGATTTTGAAGTCCGAGGTTCTCACCACTGAGCCACCACTGCTTTTATTTAAATTGTAAATAATATTTATATTTAATTATGGAGCAACATTTATATCCGCATGTAAAGATGCTTTGCTGTGCATAAAATGCAACAGACATGCATCATACATTTTAAACATGATCAACCATGTTAATTGTTTAAACATTATTCAAATAGGATCATATTGTCCTCAGTAACGACGCAGGTAAATGCACAACATCGAACCACTGCATATTATTGTATTGAAATCTTAAAACATTCTAAAATTTGAGATTAACCTCAAAAAATTAGAAGCCTTGGTCCTCAACAACATAACTACAAGCTGACTCGGCAAACGCTGTTGTGCCCTACTCTTATAATTTTTTTTATGTGATATTGCAAGGGAATGGTGTGTATATTGCCAGCCTTTAAGAAAGAAAGTAACATTATGACACGAGAACTTTATATATTTAGATAACAGCTGACGTTCGTGCTATATACCACAAGCAGTAGCGTTTTCACGCACGTCAACACGTCAACAATATGAGATGCAGATAAAATCGTTGCATACGTTTTGTTCGGATAGCGGAACTATTGTGAGTTAAAAATGAGACTGTCGGCTCGAGTCATGAGCGGAGGCGATTTAATACTTTGAAAAGCAATTGTAGTAAGGAAAAGGGTGTGTGAATCGAATTTTATATCAGCATTTATTATGTTTATTACTTTTTACGCGAGTGTACACAATTCATACAAATATTTAAATTATATATAAGTTGAATGAGAATTGGCAATTTCTTTAAAGTGGCATTTAAAATATGTTGTATGTATGGTTTAAATTTTGTATCTAAATTAAAAATTTAAACTAACATATATATGAAAAACTTCTAATTTTCTTTCTTTCTAATTTTTAAAATTTCTAAGTTTTAAACAAAAAACATAAATACACATCAATCACTAGTTTAAAACTTGACTTACTTAACCAGTTTAAGTAACTTTGTACAACGTTATTGTAACTCAAGATTTTCTTTGAAATGCGGTTACGAAATACACTATTGGCAGCCTTTTGTCTGAATGCCAACTTTCTATGTTCCAATACATATGTCATCCACAATATTATTCAAGTATTTCAAGGTAATACCCCATTTTGAAAAGAAATATTTACATCTATACTCTTTTTAACGATACATAAATAGAGTACGTTAAAAAGTTGCGCGTTGATGTCTAATGTTAGACGTGATTTAGTATGGAAGCTAATTTAAGAAAATACACAAAAGAAAAAGAGAAAAACATTTTAAAATATCGTCCTTTTTGAAATATGATATTACTTATTAACGCATTATTTTTATTACAATGGTTATATTTTTATACTTATTTTGATTTTTTCCAGTTATAGGTTATATTAGTTTTCAAATTATACTTACCTTTCTTATTCATGTCACCTATTGTATCTATTATTAGTTCATCTAAATCATTGACTTATAATATAATATTTTAATATTATAAGTGCAAATATAAGTCTGTCCAGTCGTAACGCAATAATGGTAAAAACTTTACACATAGGTTTTATATAATTATACGGAGTATAAAGACTTGCCATTAGATCAAATGCTGTTAAAACCGTGGGCAAATAAATTTTTATAAGCCGTTTTATAAAATACAATATTAACATAAAATACGCTCTATTTTACGGTGATATTATTACAACATATTGACTTAATCATGTATCGTAGATAATAAATTGACAAGCCCACTCACCCTAGCCAATATGGGTTTCTGAGTCAGGGAAAGTGACGTAAGAAAACCTTGGAATTTTGGTCAAGGAACAAATCTCTGGCCCTTAATAGTGAAGGTTAAAGGGTTCACATATTACATCCTAAATCAGTTAATTTACACTATCGTGTGCTGTAATTGTTCAGTTGTTTGCATTTTAACGTAGATGGCGAAGGTGGAAGCTCGAAGAAAACTAAGAAAAAAGTTAGTCTATCAATCCCATTGCATTATATACCAATGTGCCATCAGTCATACAAATAGCATACATGCCTACTTAATTTTTTATATAGAATAGAAAATAAACATAAGTTAGGATTTGAACATTCCTAACTGTGATGATGATCGATTTATTTTTTGTATTCTTTAAAGTTTCAATGTGATAGTAGCTCTGTCTGTCTTCAACCCTAAAACATTAAACCTATTTGAATCAAATTTAGTACAAAGCTGGCGACGCTTGACGACGCGGGCGAAGCCGCCGGCGAATAGCTAGTAGGTACATATACCTTTTGATAAAAATAATATCTGTCATACCTAATATTTTTGTGGAATACTAGATATAATAAGATACTTTAGAGTCTAAAGTTTAGACGATTTGAAGGAACTTAATAAAATATTCAATTCGTATAATTTATTACCATATGTTATTTTCTATATACACAATAAAAGAATTAAAAAAAAACTCAAGATAATTGTTTTTTAATTGTTTGTTTATATATATTTACGATGTACCGTAATAGGATGAGTACAATACGATAAAAAAATTACCCCAACTAATTCACAATCTATCCAAAATATTTAATAAAATGACACAATAAACTCAATAACCAATTACATTTCAAACAACTCTTGCCAGGTCTGTCGACGTCCTACAAAATTTTTGTTTTTACTATTTTACTTGAACCCACCAGAGGATCAAACAGACAAACGTAACAATAAAACAAACGCGAAGGCTGCTTTACCGGTTTCTTAATGAGACATGTATAAATTAGCATTCTTAATTTATCATGTGGTGAATCTTAATAATCAATTTTATTTTAAAGCGGCGGACAGCCGTGTCATCGTATTTTGCTATTCGCTTCATATTGAAACCAAGTATATCATCATCATCAGCCAATATATATGTTCCCACTGCTGGTTCACGGGCCTCCTATGTCGGTTCAGGCCATAATCCACCACGCTGGCCATGTGCGGCTTGATCACAGCAGATGTCACATGTCGTCGAACTTTTGATTCTTGGACATGCCGGTTTCCTCACGATGTTTTCCTTCACCGTTTTAAACAGTGAGGATGTTATCCACATGTGCAGATAAATTGAAAAATCAATTTATTTCCTACACGCTTGCCCGGTCTCGAACCCAGACTTATCGATTTTGAAGTCTGAGCCACGACTGCTTTTAGCATGTATATATTATCGAAAATAATGTTTGGAACACTACTCAACAAGTTGAAAAATAGCTAATGACCTTATAATATATCCAAAATAGAACTTATACCTTTTAAAAAATAATACCGCCAAATAAATGGCAAAGATACTTGAATTCTAAGAAAGATAAAATATCAAAACTATATTTGATAATAGCAATTAAATTACTCATCTACGTATAATTTCAAACAGGATTTCCTAACTCCGTTGCACAAAATATAATCGTTCATACTTGTAGCATCTTCACACCCACACATCAAAACATATCCACATTAAAATGTTAAATTAATTCAAAAATTTCAATGTCAACAATTCAATGTCGTGTTGCGAATCACAACATAAATACCATCACGCGATGTTCGTACGTACCACCTTGTAATAGAGCTCGAAGTAGCGTGAAATATTTTCGTAAATTTGTCGTCACTACAAACAAACACATTTTAAAGGTCGCTGAAGTGGCTTCATTGGATAATACGGATCTTAATATTTATTTTCAAACAAAATATGACTCTATTTAAATAATATTAAGGTATGAATCCGGATATTAATAAAACAATTTTGCAGATCTTGTCTATAGCTGTTCTTGAACTTTGATTTAATGGGACTAAATATTAAATGGACTATTTTTTGCTCCCAAAAATATATGATTTGTTCCTGATGATATCTATATGGTAGCTTTTGCACAAGTTAATGGCAATTACATAAATTTATTTAATACTAGCTGACCCGACAAATGCTATTCTGCCTTATTCTTATCTTATGCATGGGCATGAAAAATAGATGATGGCCGATTCTCAGATCTACATACGATATGCACACAAAAGGTCCAACCGTTTCGGAGGAGTATGGTAACTAACAGTGTGAGATGAGAATTTTATGTGTCTAGAGATAACATTCAAATAATCACTAAAACCTCTGATATAGATTTTTATACGTACGCAGTACAATCACGCAAAACCTATAGTATATCTCACATCAAATTAAAATGAAGAGAAATTATTAATCAATTTTTCATATTTTCTATGAAAAAAAAAAAACAAAACTGTCACCAGTATATCTCATAGACGTCAAAAAGCAGTATATTTTGAAATGTATAATGACTAAGTATATTATAACCTAGAAATCTACACCGTAAATCCTTTTATTAAAGGTTACCTACATCATTTAAAATTAAACCAAATACACTTCATAAAGAGGATAATGTTTCCATTTCATTTGTGTTTTTGAGTGACGTTCCCGAAAGGAAAGAGGTTCTCAATTCGACTGCATGTACTTTTTTTTAAGATGAGAACTGTGTGGGTTTCCAATCGAGTGACGTAATACTTTTTGTAGAGTTGTACTTGTCTTCACAGGAATCTTAATGACGCTATTAGTAGAAAATGATTGTTTGATATCATTATAGTTCGTCATTTACACAATAACAAGTATTATTTTTTTCAATCGAAAAAATACTTTCTCGATATATCATCATATACTTTATTAACTTTTATTCCGGAATCAAAATAGTCCGTTAATAATGTTTCATTAATACATATTTTTTTAATTATATCCAATCTTGAAAAGAAAAACATGATCTCTCAGGTAATATATTTTCATCAACTAAAAAGATCCTTACAGTAGTGCACTGTGTCATAACCTAACGTGTTTATAGTTTCTTTATATATTTCGGCTGAACGGAGCCGCGATAATAGGCTAGTTTAAATTATACTAGTTTTCCGCCCGCGTTGCCCTAACAGCTTAAAAACCTTCCTCCAGAACCACACTATCCATTGATGTCAGAACAGATGCCAGACAGACGCTACGGATGAGTTTATTTTATAATGTGTAATATAGTATATAATGTTACTCAATTTTGCTCTATGAATATTATTTCATAAATCTCCGATACACCTACTCGTAGAATAAAATATAGATGAATATTTAACAATAACAAGTCAAATACAACCAGAGAAGAAGGTCAATGCTAAATGATATTGAATTAAATGTAGAAGTGCTGAATTATATAATAATTTATAAGCTAAAGGTTATCATTATGAACTGAATAATAAATCAAAGATATGAAGATGAAACTCATAATGATTAAAGTTTATTACAATACTAGCTTTCGCCCGCGGCTTCGCACGCGCTAATTCGTAGTAATTTAATAGATGCTATTTTATTTTATTTTTAGTTTATTTATCTTTGGAAAACAAACAATACAATTATTCCTATAGATTATAGACATATACCATACACATATCAGCAAAGTTTCCACTAAAAATAAAATAAAATATACATATAAACTTTCCTCTGGCATCACTCTACCTATTAAAAAAACCGCATCAATATTCGTTGCGTGGTTTTAATGATTTAAGCATACATAGGGAAATAGGGACAGAGAAAGCGACTTTGTTTTATACTATGTAGTGCAGTAGTTGTTACCTGTAAACATAGGAAATGTGAAAATTTGTGAGGATAGATGTATGCATGTATATACATAAGTTTGTTGCACTTTCTCGCGAAAACCATTGAACGAGTTTTGACAAAACCTGGAAAACCATTGAACGAATTGTGATGATACTTGGCAGTAAAAACACAACGTATAGTGAAATATAGTCGAGTCTTTGGAAAATCGAATATTGATCAATGACCATGTTATCTTTATTATACCCGGACCTATCGAGTATACACCAATGAGTCAAATAAGTTTTAAATATTTATATATACTAGATGATACCATGTTACTAGACTTGCGTTCATAATGACGTATTGACGTTATCCTATGGTTATAATTCCTACCTCGTATGAATGCATAAACATCAGTGGAGATCAAAGGGAAACAGCTGTTAGCGTTTTGAGTTTTTATTGTATGATATTTAAGCTTTGACCCCACTTCACATAAAAGGGCTCTTATGCATGGCTTTAGTTTGAAATTGCCAGTCAAGTGCAGGCTGTGATTATTTTTAATTTTAATGAAGTAGTAGTAGTTTAAACACACTTTAGTTTTATCGAAAGAAAAGCCTCCAAAATATCCAATATAGTATAAAGAAATCGAAACCACCTTAAATTTGTCAGAACTAAATACGGGAGGGACTGCCTTTCAAATAACATTTATTTCTATTACCAAATTACCTAAGGTAACAAAAAAGACAGCCGATTTGATATTTTTGAAGTCACTTGAAAAAACACTCAAACGAATGAAATATCTTTCATATTTAATCTCATCCAAATGTATGTCGAAACGTGAATATTCAATAACTCACGAGAATTTCTCGCAAGAACAACTGGTTAAACGCAGCATTCGATTCTCATCTAGTGCAAATTAGTCACGGCACCCACGGATTTAATTTATCATGTATGTCCTAAATGATAAACCGACGGGCGCTTGGAAATTTATTATATATTGAAAATAATAAAAATAATTGGACGGTATATTTTTGCAATGGTCAATCACGAATTTATATCTTATATATATTCAAAATCTTAACTTATAATATTGTGTGATGACAATTGAAGTAAAAAAAATTTAATAAATTTAAAAATGAAAATTTTCAACTAAATGTGTTAGAAAATGTTTTGAATTATTATGTAGTTAATGCGTATTATTATTAAAACATGTGTATACAAACATCTACTAATTATTCATCCTCATAAATCGTTTCGGCCATAAATTTCAAACCACATTCATAATTGACAATTAATCAAATATTATAATCACATTCAACCTACAACCTTGCAACAATTATGACATTTATCATAAATTCCACCAACCAAGGGCTTCCATTGGCATTTCATCACCTAATGATGTTATAAATTGTTCAAATAACGTTAATAAATTGTCACTTACCAGTTACGCATATAAACAAACGTAACCTTCTCTCTCGGCCGAGTATTTGTCAATTAGGACTTATCAATAGAGACTTCAATGTCAATTTTGGAATGTCACTTAACTCAAGATGAACGCCTGACACAAGATCTTACGAAATTTAACGTAGAGTTTGTTATCTTCTGCATTATTATAAATCCGTCAGCGCTATCTCTACGTTGGAGATACCACAACATATTATAATCCTTGGTTTGAGATACGTATATTTATTAGGGTATAAGGTGGTCAATATAGTTAATACTATACTATATATATAAGCATAGAATTCACAATGCTCAAACAAATTTTAACTTACATTGTTTTAAACTTAATTGTAATGAAACCATATATATCCAATTACAGAAAATTTAAGTTCTTTTTTTTACTTTAATCAAATATTATTATAAGAAATACCATTATCTTCTGAATTTCATCTATATTTACTCACTTCAGACAGTCGACAGTCGAAGCTTTCCGACAGCTATAAGCCATTTTCAATAACGACAGACGAAGCAATGGAATTACTAAAGTGGTTTCACCGATACCGCCAATCACACTAATTTTATAAATGTGAGTTGGTTTGTTTGGATGTTTGTCCGTCAATCACGCTGAAACTACAGAACGGATTTGAGAAATTTTGTATACAGATAGGTTATCACAATAACACACGTTAATCACAATAGGAATTTAAAAATGTTTACGGCCTTCTCTACTAATATAATAAAAAAATAGACCAAGCCCTTCAAATATATGTACAAGAAACTTGAAACCTCAATTTTCTATATTGACATCGAATTAGAATATTAATGTAGCTAATCACATTAAAAGTAATTTAAGAAGTCTATGAGTGAGATTACCCACTGAGTTAAATATTAGTTGAAATGTCAAGGCTTCCGATAGTTATCGCGAAACCTGTGGTCAGATTTGAATACGGTAAATATTTCCTAACACTTTATAAATAACGGCTCTGCACTCAATGGGTTTTCTCAATTCCGTATTTGCTTTAAAGTTCATTTTGACATTCTAATGGCTTCTATAGAGAAGGAGGTCAAATGGGATCAGATTGATCAGTTAAATATATATGAAGATACAGAGGATGAATCCAAGAGATATAGTCAGGAGTTTTTAAGACGCTAACATCTATATAGCTTACTCATATTTAAACTCCGGCGGGTATGAGAACAAAGCAGGCTGAAAGACATGGGTGATCGAATAATTCTATAGAAAATTGTGTTCCTATAAACATTATGTCTCATAGTTATTGTTTAAGAAGCACGTCCGATAATAAAGGATATATTTAATGAGGAGTCATTATATACCATAGATAATTAACACGTAAATAATAACGTATAATGTAGTACTACGTAATTATAACAATGTGAATTACATTCATATATTAATTGGATACATCCTGTGTATGCGTATATGTTTTTCTCCATTTCCTCATAGAAAAAGATCTCTTTCGATTATTTCAGGTGAAAGATATTATACTTCGGTTACCAATACATACTGTTTGGCCCAGCGAAGTCTGGGGACCTTGCTAGTATTAAAAACACGGCAAAGCACATCAATATAATTGCTATCCGCATACCAACTGCATACATATTCAAGTGACCATCAGGCCATGTAAGGCATGCCCTTATCGCTTGCGTAAAGCTCGAAACAAAAACATTGTTATTGATTATGGGTTGCGTTTTACCTGATGAATAATTATATGTCACTTTTACTTCGCTTGTGCTTCGTTTACGGGGTTTGTTCGTCTTGCGTAATATTTACCTTATTACCTTTATGTTAATCAGGATTTATTTTGCCTTTAATTTATAAGAATGTTCATTTTTTTCATTATTACTTAATGTTATGTATAATTTAATGTTAGTGTTCATAGCTCCGACATGGCATATGGAAAAGATGCATTCAAATGATAGACCGAGGCTTCACCTAATGTAAATGAACCTATCTTGTGAAACCATTTACGTATAGAGTGTTATATTATCTCTGGTTATTGGTCAGTGTACGTTGTAATAAATAAATTGAGATAACTCACTTGCAAGCATGATTAGTAAGAAATTATCATGTCAAATGGACACTAATGTCATAGACTCAGACATCAAGTTGACATCGTGACATAGGTCATGAACAGCGAGTGACGGTAATGATTGATTCGTTATTGTTTTAAGTTTTGTCTTTGGAGAATTACGAAATTTCGTCATCTAAATTGTGTAAAGGTCACATATTAACCAGCAACTGTATTATTGTTTTACTTATAAATAACCTTTTGAAAGCATAATTAAATATTCTCAAAGTATGGAATCCGTGTGATTTAAGAAGCTTTATTGAACTTATAATTAGCCAGAAAAAATAAAAGTATACGTGAACACAGATTTTATAAGCACTGAATTTTATAAACTTGTGATATCTTTAATCACGCCAGGCTATATAATTTACAACCTACCTACGTCCTTGCAGTGGGACCAATCCCAAAAACACGTGAATTAAATTTTTGGAAACTTTGTTTGAAAATATATTAATGAGGTAAGGTATCAACCTACAGATTATGTACAAAAATTATTTTTTTTGTAAATAAATAACCTTAAACACGGTGTAAATAAATTTCTAACTATTACACTTACTTTTTAGTTCTCATGGATTGAATATATACATATCTATTTATTTATTTATTTCAGTATTTTAATATACTTACAGTATAAAACCATCACGTACAATTAGCTGTACATTATTATTAATATTTTCATTTTATAAAATCTACAGATTCTCTAATCTAATTCAACTTTTGTCTCTTTCAAGCTGGTAATTTGATTTTATGTATCTGTTTGCCTGGAAGAACTCACTGCTTATTTCATTATTTCATTTGACCACGCGGGCTAAAAACTAGCAACTGATAAAAATATTAAACGGCAACAATTTACTACGAATCACATTCGAATGAGATCTTCCTTTGTTTTCTTACAAAGAGGTACCAGAGCAGTGCCGGAGCGAACAGCTTGTATATAGCAATTTACAAAACACAGTAATGCTAGGATCGTTTATTGTTACTTCATAAGCTTTTTTAAGACTTTGGTATGTGAAAAGTCAATAGATAGCGAACAAACGTTTATCTTATTGTCAAATTTATGCAAACCATCAAACATTGCTCTATACTACATCCTTTTTGGGCAAGCATTGCAAACATATAAGTATGCCAAATGATTCTACAGAGTTTTTTTATGTGAACAGTTTGTTAACTACTGCTAGGTACTGGCATATTACAATCGTATAATTGATGGCAGAATATATACCTACTTTCGTTTGTCAGATCTTAAATTATAAACGTATGTATGTTTGGATAAGATTAATATTTGAATATTTCAAAAATTAAATGACAGTCATTATATTATGTCCGAAGTAATTTGAACTCAAATATTCATCTACCAATAATGATAGTTAATTTAAAATCTGATGTTAAACAATGCGAAATAAGATAAGAAATACATATTTCATTAGAACGTATTTTTGCGTAAGATGATCATATAATAAGTGGACGTTGCTATAAGATGAGAAATGTTTGTGTGATGATGAATACTGTGAAGGATAATTATTTGAACTCAACATTTACAGATAATTTTAGATTGGTTTGTTTTGACTGTTTGTTTTTGGATTGGATTGATATTATATTCTACAAAACTTAAGCAAAAAAATTATTTGAGTGATTTTACAAGTTTATTACAGTCTTCTCTAGGATAGAACTAGTCTATCTTGACCGGGATAAATATAAAAAAGTATAAATCGTTAGTTTATTCAACATGTATCTGATATAACTTATTATACTATATATTATATTATATATATATAGTATAATAAGTAATATATATTATATACTTTTTTACTGTTAGCTTAAATTTCTTTATTTAAACTAATTTAGGTAAGAGACGCCAAAGCAAATAGTTACATAATAGCTAATACCATACGTAAAATGTAATACGTTTATGTCTGTTCGTTTACGCAACGGGGTCAGGTTCATTTGTTTAAAATTTTACGTAAATAACAAGCGATACACGTTTGAACTATTGTTTAGTTGTTATGGGTCATATATTGAAATGTTTATATGTTTAAACAATTAGTAATTCATGTTCGGAGGATTGGCGCCTCGAATGTTGCAAGTATTTAAAATATTGGTTATTTTTCGGGCTACAGTTTTGGTCTCTTCAATTAAATAGTAAAAACGAGTTATGAAAATATAGATGTTTCAGAAAATTTTTTACAACGCCATCTAGTGAACACGGAAACAAAACTTTAAGGGTTCAATTTATTTGAACTACATATATTATAACAAAATATTAGTGTATGCTAACACTTCAAATAGCATAATATTTCTCTATACTGCATAACGTAATATAGATAAAACACAATATTCAATGTGATTGTTGACCTAGTAGTCTAAGAATTAAAGAATAATATTATTGAATTATTAACACCCTGTTTTTGTTTTATGAATAATGTTACAATGTGTATAAATATGTAAGTGACTGATAGACTATCGCATTATTTACATTATAATCGCATTGTTATTGATGTTAGCATGCTTAGCAGGCACTTGTCTCTTGTGTATCGGACATGTATCTATTACCTATGTCATTTTTTAAATAAATTGTTTTATATTTTTATATTTTAAGACATAAAAATAAAAATAAAAACTTGATGATTTGACGCCAATAACACAACATTGTTATTTGAATACAAATTAACATATAAATTTGTATTTAGTTTCATTTAATTTTTTCCTTTAGGAATCGTTAACCTCTTAAACCTAAACCTATCATTACAAAGCTGCGTCTTCACTGCGTGACATAGACTAAATATGTACGAAGGGAGCCGGGCTATACCGCTACTATTAAATATGTAAATTATTAACAAACCCAATATTATTAGCGTTCAAAATCCTACAATTTACCAAGATAAACGACATCATAGAATGTTATAACATTAATAGCATTAGGAGGCAATAATAATACGCAATCCATTTTAAAAAGTCAATTGAAGAAGTTTTGAAAGGTTAATTTTGTTGTAAATGCTACACCACTCAACAATCATTAAGAGTTAGTAAAATCTATCCTAGAATAATAATACGAACCCAATTGATGGGTATATTTTTTTGAGCTCATCCTAATTATTTATAGTTTCCTTTTACATAGACATGCAAAAAGTTGTCGATTAAATATCTGTTTATATTTACTATAAATGTTTAATTTTGTAAGATAATATGCGAATACGTGACTTACTTTCAATAAATGTTGTAAATTCAAGACTCCTGCTATGTTTTGGCATATAAATATTACGTCTGTTGAAATTACTATCTATGTATTGAAAGGCGTCTAAAATGTGAAACAGTTTTTGTATCCAAAAGATTAATTCATCGTTATTTTCAATGCAAGCATTTTAATAAAAATAATTTGAAAGTTAACATTGTTATTCAAATTATGTAAGGTGCAAAATGATTCAGAACTTTTTAAATTTACATGTATTTTAAAAAAGAACAGAAAATTATTTTATACTTGATATTTTTATACATTATTTTAAAATTTCTTATTAAAATATTCATTGTTATCACTTTATCATACCTATAGGCTTTTCAAATTTCAAATACTAGTTCTTGAATGTTGATGTATACAGGCACGAGAAAACTATTTGTCAATAAAATAATCCGCATGCCATTAATAACTCAAGTATATCAATCAAAACTTCAACAATCTCACATAAATACAAACTTAACCTGCAGGTCAGAAAGATGAATGGTCATACAAGTTATGTTTGCAAAATATCCTTGACTTCAGTTCAAGATGTTTGAATTTTTAACTTCTTGTAAACATTACTGATTCGTTTGTCAAATATTTAAAATTATAACCTTCATTTGAACAGATTAAATCAATGAAACACCAATATTGATTTGTAAACAACTCTTATTGTTGCCTCAGCGCTTTTGGCTGGGTGAATTATGATTCTTTTTTTTTATTTAAAAGGTGGTGCTACGCCCATGTGGTCTCATTTATATTTGTTTTAATTCTGACAATTTGAAAGCAGTTAAGCTCTTTGTAGAAATAATTGTTGTTTGTTAATGTTAAGTATAAGATTATACGATACGAATAGACGATAATACAGTAAATGTAGTAATAATTATGGATTATAGGAAATTCTTATCATGGTAATGAATTATTGTAACACCGAACTTAAATCCTCTTTTAGTTAACGGGAAATGTCAACCCGTGAGGAGTTGTTTCATTTTATACCAATGCCGCATGGCCCTCTTAAATAAATTATTTGCAAAATATATATTTCGTTTTATTAACCACATGTTTATCTTTTTCAGAGGCTTTCACTGCACATTGCGGTGGTGCTGCTGTCGGTGTACCACACCTGTGCGGAGAGGCAGCCGCGCGCGATCCCCAATCCTAGTCAGAACTATGCGGTGCTTGGAGAGCCTATAGCCGCCAACCTAGATGAGGATGGCTACTTCTATCCGAAACCGAAGATACCGTTCCCACCACCGCCAACGCCGTCACCGACTGCACCACCACCACCACCGCCTACA